>NC_091824.1:118892634-119017634 GCF_038994185.2 Dermacentor albipictus
AAGCAAAGACGTGTAAGTGGACCGCGGTGTTGCGGGACAGCTTTTTTTTGGGCGCATTTAATTTCTTACGCTCTTGAGAAGGCCAGCCAATCTAGGCTTGAATATACACGTATGCTGCAAGGGTTGCTTGTTCCATGGGTGGCCACTTCCAAACAGAACTGATTTAGGCATACGAACACCAAATAACCATTTCCCCGCACGAGGAAATGGTTAGTTACCATAGTATAGCGAATTGCTAACAATACTGTACGGCAGGTACGGCTATGCTGAAGTAATCGCCTTGGCATGCTTTGCGTTGCGGCGGTTAGAATTAAGGAAATGCTAGCATTAAGAGATGATGTGGGTCACTCCTATTCGCAATAGAAACATATAAATATGTCGGCTGTCACGGGACGTCGTGAAGTCACAAGCGACACATAATAAAGTTAAATAAACTTGACAAGCACTCAGAGAGAGAGAGAGAGAATGTAATGCTGGGTGGTTGAGCAGACGAACACTATGATGAGGACAATGATGACATTACAGAACGGCTACACGACACGAAGACGACGATAAGCGACAACGACAGCGTATGCTGGAGCAATGGTTAGACAAACCGTACCCTGTCTCGAGGTTTTAACAGCTGTCGCAGTAAAATGAGATAAGGTAGGGCCAGGTTGAACACGGTTACGACGACCACAAGGCCAATAAGACTATAAAAAAGGGAGGAACCTCAAAGGCAATTTAGTAAGACAGGATGACTGGAAGGAGAACACAAAATCGGAACACGAAGATAAAACACCGACGACATAACCAACAACGTTCTGCGATAAAACCTACATAAAATTTAGAGCGAAAATAGCAAACGTAGGAGCGAGACGGTGTGGTGAAAATGGGTACATAAGGCTGAAGCGAAAGAACGGCTGAACAATAAATATGGAAGAACACAGAATCCACTGTGCAGTAAATATCCAGCAATAGACGTTACAAAAGGATGCACGATAGGAAAAAAAGAAAGTAGGAAAACCGAATCACAAACATTCGACTTATATTTCTGTGCATGACGTACACGCAGCGCAAAGCGCCGGAATGAACGTGCACCCTTCACCCAAATCGCCATCCTGATTATACATTATTCTTCCAGGGCATGCCTATACGGCCTGAATATGATGAAAAGCGATGACCTCTTGCTATATGTAGAGATCATAAATGTGTGTCTACGGATCTTAGTATGCTTTCCTCTATCTAAATGTTCAGCCTTTTTAGAGATAGGTATTGATACATGCTTTTAAACGTACCTATAGCGCAAAGGTAGGAATCTGAAAGTTGACTTCACTATGAGAAAAAAAGGAGAAAGAAAGAAATAAACGCATTACGCAAAAGCGTTTTTGGGTCGAAACGCCCTGATTATTAACTTCTGCGGAAGACACTTTGCAAAATGCATTATTATCCAGAATGGGGCTTATCGTGAGCAACTTACGGAGGAAAGAGAAACACCGGCTACACTTCGAGCGCAATATCGCACGTTATTTCAGCCTTTCCGTTTTCTTCACTCTGAGGACAAAAAAAAACGAAAATAAAAAAACGGATCAAATACGTGAAATACCGGCAAACGCTTTTTCCCAGGTCTCGAGATGGCGTTGCACCCCGAATCGAACGACAATCAGTAAATTCAGCGAATTCCTCGAGTCGTTCCTGATCAAAACAGCTAAATATCGCTCGGCGCTGGTGCAAAATTCTGAACCCCCGACGAAATGCTGCCGAGAACACAACACACTACGTCGGCCCTCGGAGAATTTCTCGATAGCGTCTTGCTCCACCTGCAAAGCTATGAAAACAATGCGGTGGACGCTGGCTGGGAAAATTTATCTATCTATCTATCTATCTATCTATCTATCTATATATATATATATATATATATATATATATATATATATATATATAGAGAGAGAGAGAGAGAGAGAGAGAGAGAGAGAGAGAGAGAGCGGTGAACAGAAAAGCATCAGTGCATACTTTCAAAGTTAATTTTCATCATGTGCCATATCGTAAGCATGTTTCAAATTGACAGAGTGATGTACCACGTCAAACACCAAACAAAGTTTTCGAATAACAGTACTCGTGTACCAGCGAAGCAGTACGCAGATTAAGCGTTACAAAATCAAGCGTTTCTTTCCTTGTCACATCCTTTCCTTGTCAATGAGGTCATCGCGGAGTGAAGCGCGGTGCTTTGCAATTAGGTTTGATCGTTTGCGTTTAATTTCTTGCACGCCTCCACATTCCCGAGCTTGATACTGACACGCGAGCTCCTTTATTTTTTTATCCAGCGACCGTATTTCAGCGGCTAAGAAATGTTGAAAGTTATCGTTCAGCGCAAGACGCGCCTTTCTGTATCGGAGGCTTCTCGAATGCTATCGCCGGTTCTATACGTTGTCTATGTTTTCGCCGAACCCTATGAAACCAGGCTGCATGCGCAAGCCGAACAATGTTGTGAATTCTGGAAGGCACAGGAACACCAGCAATTGCGCTGTAGTCTACGACGAGTCACTTATAAATAGCCGACGCGCTGAACCCGGAGGTAACGTTCTCGACGATCGCCGACTTTGCTCGCCGCCATCATTGAGCTGTTCTTGAGTGTTGTTGAGTGAGAGTCTTGTTTGTTTTGCTCGGCAGAAGTTCGCCTAATAAAGAGTTGAATTCGTAATTCGCAATTTCGAGACTAGCTCGTTCTTCACCGACATATTACAACGTGACAGTATGTTGCCCATATTTTCACATTGTTCCTGTAACCTGCAAACCCAGCTGTGACCATGAATGCAAATGGCTACAGGCATATTCGCAAGTGGCTAAACGACGTTTTTTTTATTCAAATAAATCTAGAAACTACATTGGGCAAATATTCGGCTGTCCTGTGCCTGCGTCCCAAAGATATGCAGTCTGCAGCTTTAAAGCAAGCTGGTGCACTTAACGCCTGATGCGCCTCGGAAAGCAATCTATCTTTTTTTTTTTGTTGCTGAAACTTTTTCCCTCTCTGATCATGGAAAGCCCGCATTTTGTTATTGTGCAGCTGCAATATGTACCTCAGACCTTATGTGTCTATAAACAAGAAACGTTGCGTTCACTTTCATACGTCGTTTAACGTATATCTACCAATTATATACAGAATAAGTCGTCAAAGCATATATTTCGATCATTTTGTACCGCTTTGTTCATCAAAAACATAATCGGCGAATAAAATCTAATCTTTTCAAAACTAGTGAAAATAATTTTGAATCTCATATCCTATCAGGGTTCTTATATCCTATCCAGGTTACGCCCTGTAGTGGGCGTAACCAGGATGATGATGATGAATGCGTAAGCTTTTTTTAAATAAAGGCATAATCCATATTGTCTATAGAACACAGCGATTTATGAATAACGTATTACGTTCCACGGCCCTTCAAAGTAAAAAAAAAGCGCGAAGCTTTATTTATGCAGCAATTTTAAATGAGCAGAAATTCAGGCACAGGCAAAATGTATATCAACAAAAACTCTGTTCAACGAAGTCCGCTCGCTCGCTCACTCACTCACTCACTCACTCACTCACTCACTCACTCACTCACTCACTCACTCACTCACTCACTCACTCACTCACTCACTCACTCACTCACTCACTCACTCACTCACTCACTCACTCACTCACTCACTCACTCACTCACTCACTCACTCACTCACTCACTCACTCACTCACTCACTCACTCACTCACTCACTCACTCACTCACTCACTCACTCACTCACTCACTCACTCACTCACTCACTCACTCACTCACTCACTCACTCACTCACTCACTCACTCACTCACTCACTCACTCACTCACTCACTCACTCACTCACTCACTCACTCACTCACTCACTCACTCACTCACTCACTCACTCACTCACTCACTCACTCACTCACTCACTCACTCACTCACTCACTCGCCGATGAACGAATGGATGGCGCGATTGATCAGTCAGCGAGTAGATCAATTTATTTAATCAGGAAAAGAATAATTTGACATAGAAAATGGTAAACATTGCTGAAAGTTGATGACGTCAGTCCAGAAACAGTTTAGCTCATCAGTTAAGCTATGAGTGATGGATACGAAACCAAATACGAAAATATGAAGAGTGAGGGGAGCAATGTGTGACATCAACAACGACAGCGACTAGATCACGCAACCACTTCATTATTTGAATGAGGCTGCGAGAAGAGCAAAATGCGTTTGAAAGCTTTATATGCGCGTGGACAATACATGAAAAATTCAGCGCACCTTTTCGCATTTTTCATCTACAATACGAAACTTTGAAATGAATGTCCGCGCAAAACCGTGTGCGGGAAAGATCGAACCTAACATTCCTTTAAATATCCGACAATACGACTCCCGTTTAAAGGTTATTTGAAATGAGGTATTTAATGCACGGCATCTTCCCTGCTCTGATCATGGTCCCAAAAGCAACCAAGCGTGCGGTTTCATACAAGGCCACCGTGCGACGAGTGTTTGTGCTTTTTTTCTTAATATTTGTTTCCGCATTATCACTGCATCCATGCAGAGACGAACATATCTAAAAGCATGCCTCTGTACCCTTGCTGTTGTTCCTGTGCATAAAAAAAAACAAGCGTAGAAACCGAAGCAATAAATATCAATAATGTTGATGAAAACAAAGAGTATTGGAAAGAGTACGAAAAAAAGAAAAGACAATCTGAGCACGTACAAGAGAATGCTCGCGTCTGATAACCTACCGAGACAACAGCAGAACACACGAGCGGAAGAGAAACCCTGGTGGGCGTGTTGCACTGCATGGCAGCTAGTTCGTCACGCCGGCTTGCACATGTACCAAGCCACATACGGAAAGCTGGAGCTATATAATACAAAAACCTGAAGATAACCGAGATAACAAATTTGGTTGTAGAGGCAGGGAGAGACTTCCAAGCCAGCGCACTGTCCGGACCGCAAACACAGCGTCAAAAATTAATGGCCCGTTTCCCTGACAAGTGGCAGGGCGAGAGTGAGCGTGAGAAGGAGGGGAACACGACGAGCACGGAGAACTCGACGCGAACTTATTGGATCAGATGTGCCGCCTGCGATGGGGCAAACGAGATGCTGCTCTTTTTGTGTTTTGCGCTGGCGTCCTTTCTATTATTGTTTTTTTCTTCGTCGCACTATAGAACGGCCTTTTGGAGGTGCAAATGCGAGCGTGGCGCCCTTTGTAGCGTAGGAGTAGATTGAGCCTAAATTGTTTATGCAGATGAAGCCTGCGGTTTCGACTGTGACGGCTATGTTATCGATCTTGATTGCGTTAAATATAGGTTACGCCTGCCTATGGCAAAAATATGAAAGAGAAACACGCCACTTGGTATGCTTTAGCAACACGAAGAGGTGCGCAAAAGAAGGTTGGGTGATACTACATAGTTCTTGAGCTAAACATTTCAGGACACCTAAGCACTTCTTACGAGTTCTGAATGCGAAATCATTTAGGCCAATTTGAACGCCGCTGAGTGGTTGAAAATTTCAGCACTTCTTACGAGTTGTGAATGCGAAATCATTTATGCCCACTTGAACGCCGCTGAGCGGTACTTCGAGTTTTGCACTGCAAGTAATCTACCAATAGCGGTACGTGCTGCCCGAACCAGCAAGCAGCAGCAGCAGCAGCAGCCTACGGTGCCAACGCCGCATTACCCCGGACGCCCTGCGCGACGAGAGACCGACGAAGCCGGAGCTGCCACCAGGGCCGCTAGTTGCGCGCAGCAGCTAAACCCTGCGGGGGTGAGAGGGAGAGATACGGACCACGCACTGGCTTCCGAGAGCGAGAGCGAGGGTGACGTGGCGTCGCGGCGACGACCTCTATCCTCACGGAAGACCCGGTGCGCTAACAAGGCAGCAGGTGTTCCCTCTCGCCCACTCTGCCCCGTCAACACGCGTTCGTGACGTGGTACGTTCGTGACGTGGCGTCGCAGCCAATGGAAATTTACGTGCCGTGTCGCTGTTACAGACGACGCCGGCTTTTTCATTCAATGGACCATTTAACGCGTTCGTATCAAAAAGAAAAACGAACACAATACCTAAATTCGCGTTAAATAACGTTAAAAAGAAATTCGCAGATGCAACCCGATGCCGTAATTTAGATAATCTAGATGACGCGGAGCTTGTAAGACTTGGCGAGGACACAGATATGACACGCGCATGGTCTGTCACGAGGGTCAGCGCGACGTGCGATGGTTATCGAAGAAAGTACGGTCACCAGAGGTTAATGAGCACAGATGAGTACCACATATATCCAACTGCAATTATAGCTTATATACCCCTTGGGTACCAGTAGCACACATACACATTCTGGGGGATTGGACAAGAACGGGCACATGCCCACTGACACGAGAATGGGGGTAGCCACGATATGAGAAATTTAAAAAATTCAAGTGTTATTTATGCACTACTTGGACATCGCGCGCTATTCCATTATGAGTCTGCGTGCTTATTAGGTACCTATGAGCCTATATTATACGTGCAGGTTTTATTCGTGACGTATAACGCTTGATTACACGGAACAGAGGTGCCTTCAATGGTAGTATACTTTGCCGGTCAAGATACCGCGTCATACAGGCATGAGCAAGAAAGGGATAGCCCGAGCGAGGCTAGTAGCGTGAAAACTGCTCATTTCACGCCTGACGTACGCCTGAACTATTTTCCAGGGTTTGGTCCTGTTTGAACTGAGAAGCATGTCCGAAGTAACAAGGATGGAAAAAATAAGATTCAACATCGAACTTATATCGTATCCGAAAGCCAACTTTGGAGCTATAAAATAGCGCCCGTATATGCACGCGCTCTTTTTCACCATCGCCCCCAGAAGGCGGTAAACGCGCTACTGAGGTTTCTCCGGTCAAGCGAGCTGCTTGAACGACTGTGACACCCCTGCGTTCCTTTGTGTGTGTGTCTTTTTCTTCTTTTTCCCTCTCCCACTCTTTTCATGTGTGTTTGCTTTTGTTTCTTTTTCTTAAAGATCTTTCTTTCTCCCTTAGCCCTTCCCCAGTGCAGGGTAGCAAACTGGATATCTATCTACCGGTTAACCTCCCTGCCTTTATCATCTTTTTATCTCTCTCCTCTCTCTCTCTTTCTCCCCATACCCCTTCCCCCCTTGCAGGGTAGCAAACCGGACGTGCGTCTAGTTAACCTCCCTGCCCTCCTCCTCCTCCTCCTCCTACTCCTCCTCCTCCTCCTCCTCCTCCTCCTCCTCCTCCTCCTCCTCTCTCTCTCTCTCTCTTTCTTTCTCTCTCTGACCACGATCATCCAGCAAATTTTGCGCAACAAATTTGTTCATTCGTTGCTGCTGCTAAATTGGTTATTTCTATCTCAGTGGTGCTTCTTTATCATGCCATTCTGGCGCGACCTCATGGAGTAAAAGCAATCTTCCCAAATTCCCGGCGGAGCACCGAGCTGATGGCAGAGCTTTATCTTGACTGCGGACACCGGTGCTTTCCTCAGGAGCGATAATCGAGATGCTCCTTGGACCGTCGTCGAGTGCGCAGACACCGTCACAAAAGCTTACTCGGAATTACCGCTCAGTATCAGACTCGAAGGTGAATGCCGGTGATCACGGGACTCTTGACGTGCTCCACTTCACTCTGCTGCATCGCCGTACTCCAAACTACTCGGTCCTCCCTAACGTGACCAGAAGAGTTAGTTTCTTCCAAGTTTTCAGGTTGTGCAGCCTTGTATTTTATTTTTTTTCCCCTGAAGGCTTCCGATCTCCTGGTCGCGTGTGTGTGCGCGCGTCTCTCTCTTTCTCTCTCTCTCTCTCTCTGTGTGTGTGTGGTGTGTGGTGAGTGTTTGGACGCGTACGTGCGTCAGCAATTGCCAACTTCTGTGATCCCGTATGTAGGCGTACTCGCGAAGAATTCTATGAAGAGTCCTAAAGTTAGATTCTGTTGCTCTGGAAACCTTTTATCACCCAGTTCAGCAAGTGGGTATATGGGTACAAAGAAGGGGTGTTCCACGAAGACGTCTCAATGTACTTCCGTGTTTCCAAGTCCTCGCTTGCTAGGACTGCCAGCTTTCGAGACAGTTGCGCACATAAAATTTTAAACCTAGGGATAAAAAAAAATTAGGCTGCTAGAGTGGAGGGGGGAGGGGGTGAAACTAGATGAAAAGGTGCAGTGCTCATGAATGAAGAAGAAAAGCGACATCTTCTATTCCGCAGACGTCAATGTTATCGCGATCGTCAAGCCGACAATTATCAAAGTCATCCATAAATTTCTGGAATTTCGCTTTATTGCTATGACATTACACGACTGGAAACGAAAGTGCCTTGGTAATGCCGCAGAATTCCAAAGAGCTGTCGCTGACTTTCGTAATCATCGGTAATAATTTAGCTTTGTTTTTGTACTTTGTATCTCGCTCACTGAATTGAGTTCTTTTCTCTAGATGCTGTTTCTCTCGTATCCGAAGCGTTCGTTTTTTGCTGCACTTGGCGAAAAAAGGCAAGTCGCACCTGTCCACAGGAACTAACAGCATCCTTCTAATTTTAGCGGCAACCATGATATTTTGCACTAATGCACTTCCGGATACCTTGCGCAGCTGAATTGACGCCTATGCGTGTACACAGCAAGTTGTACAGATAAAAGAAAGCATCTCGAGCTAACTAGTTCATCTGATAAATTTCTCATGAATATCTCCGAATGCGGTCAATGAGGCCGGCACAAACTCAGATTGGCAGTAACTTCAGCAGTCAAGAATAAAACCAAGACAACTGCATGGTTGCCCAGATATTCAACGGAATTTCGCAGCCTTTTCAGACTCCAAAGGGCCAACTATAGGGTCCGCACCGAATGTACTCTACATGAACCACGCTTTGACTTTACGTCATGTACTTAGACCCTGTACTATTGCTACCTGTACGCCGCGCGCTACGAAGGCACTTTTAAAAAATTTGAGAGGCCCTGGTGTCAACGAGATAGCGTAAATTCATAGGCTATGTGCTGTTGTGTGTGGTTGTGCATGTGGTAGTGGAGCAGTGTAGCTACGGGCGAATTTTCCCTGGAGGTCGAGGCCGCCAGCCTGATTGTCTCTCTCAGTGTCACTGGGGTATTTACTTCCCGTCGAACAGGTCAGTGTATCTTGGAACTGTAAGAAGAAGGCGCGAAGATTCCTTGCTCGCTGTAGCGTATCCTTTTGGAAACGCAAGGTGTTGCAGGCACGCATGTAGAAGGAAGGCTTGTCTTCCTTACGGTGATGTGGCCATGTGCGCATCTCTGGGGGTGCGCATCTCTGATCTGCAGTAGCATATAGGTGTGCCGTCAGCATATCTATCGCGTTTTCATTAAGTGCACCCCCCTCCCCTTTCTTTCTGTCCTCTCTCTTGTCAGCCCAGATATAATGGTATTTATGTGCCAGCACACAATAACGGACACGAAAATAACAAGACTACAAGTAAGAACGCATGATAGTTTGAAGCTTGAAAGCAATCGGCAGTCACCCATCGAGTAAGGATCGACGGGAAACGCATGTCCCCCCGAAACCCGATGGCATCTCAGGGTCATAATCGCGTTCACAGTGTTTTCATTACGGACCGGGATACCACAAGCTCGAAAGACTATTTTTTTCTTCTTTGTTCAAGTACAACGGTTGGATGCTGAAAGCCGCATCTCCCTGCACGTGAACAGACTAACTGTATTCTCATGGTTGTTATATGGCAAGGCCGCTTTTTTGTTTCGAAACACGTAGATAAATATAAATAACTTGGCGTTGTGGGTAAGCCACGTTGATGGTGCATCCTGAACTTTTATGTCCAACTCACGGTATACCTGAAACGCACTTCACGGTTGCTTTTTGCCGTCTGTGACTACACAACAGTAGAGATTCAATTAGTATCGATTTTCTTGATGGTGACGACAAGAAAAGGTCGGCAGCATGTTACACACCTGTAACACGAGAAGGCGAAAGCCTGCTGCACACGTGGTAATGCATTATGTTATCCGATCGGAGGCGTCATACCTCTTGCAAGACATAACGAGCCGCAGTGTGAAGTAAATGTATTGCGCTGTAGGTCGATCTCCTCAACGACACATGCGAGGAACTAATCCACCATCCAAAGGCTCTTTTCTTCTTCCTTTCGTTCTCTCTCTCTTTCCATCTTTCTTTCTTTCTTTGTTTCATACTCAGCCATCGCATCTTTGCTTGCTTACGGAGGTACGCCCCATTCGTGATATAGATAATTTCTTTACTTTTTCCTTCACTCTTTTTTTTCTTTAGTGTCTTCATTCATGTATTGCATCTATGCTTGCTTACGTGGGTATGAGCCATTCCAGATTATGTTATTCTTTTTTGCTGGTGTATGAGCTATTCCTGCTGCTGATATTTTTTGTACCACTCGTCAACTTTTTTTTGTGTGTCAATGGACAAGGTGCCGCTTTTTTTTTTCGGGCATCAGCCATAGCAACGAGACAGTTAAGGCTTTTGCCTTAATAGAATGAAGCCACTTTCGTATGCATGTATTTGCACACGAATCTGGCTTCTTCTTCTTCTTCTTTCTTCTTCTTTATTCATTTATTTAAGACATTCCTTACAGAAATGCCTTGGGGGACGCGACAAAAGGCACTGAACGTGCCTGACTGGGCCTCGCCACCCTTGGCAGCAGCAGTCACACAAGAACAATAATAACAAAAGTATTCACTACAATACGCTCAATTTGGAACACGGTAGAACTTAAACATCAATAAGTGTTCCTCATCAATAACATAAATCAGTAACATAATAACATAAATACACATACACATCAATAACATAAATACACATAATTAGATACATTGCACAGGTGTGTCGCAACTATCGTCCTAGTACAGAAAATATATCGGACTTTAACAATAAAAAGCCAAGACACAGAGTAAGAGGAAACCAACTGGGATCAGACCTGCAGGATTTTTAGTCTGTGTTAAGGAAAAAATTTTTGAGCATTTTTCTGAAAATGTGCACTGAGGTAGCTGTAACGAGCGCTTCAGCAATTTCCGGATATTCGTTGAGAAGGCCTGGTATCGTAAAGCTTAGTTTTTGATCGCCATATTTTGTACGAGAACGTGGCCTGGGTATTAAATTATTTCGTAGGCTGTACGGACCAGGTTTCACTTGATATTTGGTTTGAATAGGTGTTGTTTGGTGCTGATGCAATATTTCCAGGGCCAAGTTGTATTTATACAATTTATGAATAGGCAGTATTTTATTAGATTTAAAAAAGGGTGTAGTGTCTTCAGAAAGTTCTAAATTTCCGATTGCACGGCACCGCTCGCTTTTGCAAACAAAAAAGACTGTCTAGGTTGGTATTAGTCGTTGTTGACCATACTGAGAAACAGTAACATAACCGGGAATGAAATAGCGCGTAGTATATCTGCCTTTTCACCGCAGATGGGATATAATATCTCACTTTATTTAGGATTCCAACAGCTCGCCCTAGCTCACTTCGGAGCTTGTTAACGTGAGGCGTCCATGAGAGGTTTTCTTGAAATGTAACCCCCAAAAATCTAACTGATACAGATTGTTCGATGGTAACGTTTTGAAATTTTAAATCCAAGTTTATAGTCGGGTGGTGTCCTCGCGGCCGGAAGAGTAAGTATTTCGTTTTGCTGATGTTTAATTGAAGTCTGTTAGATTGAAGCCACAAATCCAGACCTGTTAGCCATTCGTTAGCTCGATGAAATACCTCTCTTTCATGAGCACCTGTGAAGAATACATTCGTATCGTCTGCGTATAAAATTAACTTTGTATTTTTGTTAATGTTTACAATATCGTTAATGTATAATAAAAATAACGTTGGTCCTAGTGATGATCCCTGTGGTACGCCAAATTTTACAAATTTTAAGTCCGAATTTACGCCATTTATGCATGTGAATTGAGCTCTCGAAGTTAAGTAGCTTTTTATCAAAGACCAAGCTTTACCTCGTATTCCATACAATGGCAATTTCTTTAAGAGCACATCGTGTTGGACACAGTCAAAAGCTTTTCTAAAATCCAGAAATATTCCCAGGGTAACTATTTTCTTTTCGATGTTGTCTAGTATGTGCTCCTTTATTTCAAGAAGGGCACTTTCAGACGACTTGTTTTTTCTAAACCCGAATTGTTCGCTTACTATTATATTGTTTGCCATCAGAAAGCCAGAAAGTCTTTTATGTATTATGTTCTCCGCTATCTTTGCAAAGATAGGAAGCACTGATATTGGTCTGTAATTGTTCTTGTCTTTAACGGAACCACCTTTATGTATTACGACAACACGGGCTAGCTTCATTGCGTCTGGGAACACTGCGGTTGAAAGAATAAGGTTGAGAATGTGCATAAGCGGGATGCTTACCATCGGCGCGACAGCTTTCAGTGGTCTAGCTTTAATATCGTCAGCTCCAGCGGCACAATCGTTTTTCAAAGCTAATATGATATCAGTTACCTCATATTGATCAGTGGGTGACATAAATATAGTATTTTGACAATGTGTTTTCACAAAATGTTCACAAGGCATTTTGGCGCGGTCATCTGCCGAAGCACCCACATTAATAAAATGTTCGTTAAACAAGTTTGCGACCTCAATGTCACTCATGGACTCACTTTCATACAAAACACGTTTTGGCGAATTTGTCTTTCCTATAATATCCCGGATCTAATAAGCTTCACATACGGAACTAATAATTTCCGTAATTTCTTCCGAGTGAATTTTGAAAAGTATTGAAGACCATGTGGGGGAGGGGGGCATAATGTAATGTACAGTATACTCTGCGATTGGGACATGGTACTCGCAGTGCGTGGCTGCCGGCACTTTTTTGGGCCAAGGGGGCGGGAGGGGGGGGGGGGCGCCGGGTACGCCGCTCTGATGCGTGTTTGTATCACACGAGAGCCTTTGTGATGCAATTCGGCTGCATTCTGCTCAGCAGCGATCAACCCACAACTCCCCGGTAACGCAAGAAGCGCCGGCCGCCATGCGCTCCAAGTATCGCGTTTCAATCACTGAGCCCTGTACAAGAGTCCTCAGGAGGACTTGAATTGACGTAAGTAAATGAACAGAGGTCACTGGGGTAGGATAAAGCAATTGTCACACGCGAAGTCTGCCATCTCTAAGTAGAATGTCGAGCGTTCTTCATAAGTCTAACGTCAAAGAAAACTTTAGAAAAGTTGTTTTAAAGCTTCTTTCAATCTCATTTGATGTCATCATTATCATCATCATCATCAGCCTGGTTACGCCCACTGCAGGGCAAAGGCCTCTCCCATATTTCTCCAACAACCCCGGTCATGTACTAATTGTGGCCATGCCGTCCCTGCAAACTTCTCATTTGATGTGTTACGCAACAACAACAAAAAAAAAACTTAGGCAACGGCATTTGAAACATTTGCCCTCTTATTCAGCAAAGACAGAAAACTTCAATCAAATAGAAAGCCCTGACATTTCCGCAAGCTCACTTTCGAAATTTTCTTGATGAGATGGTACTCCAAACCCTGAGTTAAATCGCGCACACACTTTGGAAGAAGCAGAAAGGATTCTTCTATTCATCCTCCACACTTTTCTTTTTCCACGTAAAACCAAATAATAAGTAAGTCACATTATCACCCACCCACATTGGTTCGCCATACAGTTTGAAAGCATGGGCTACTTCTCCAAGCGGCTCATTTCCGAAGAAATCCGAGCACACAGCCGACCGCGCAAGCATTCTATTTTTGCCAGTGAGCAACCACAAGCAGCGAGTACCGAATCTAACACCTGCCGTAGCTCAAACGGGCGCTAAACTGCTAATCCAGAGCTGTGAGCAAACGAAAGAAATAAAATCAAGACAAAATAACAATGGCCTTCGAATAAGGGTGTTTGAATAGCGAAGTTCTCGAACTGTCCCTGTGCATTCTCCCACACCCACTCAGTGCTCCCTCTCTCCTTCTTTTCCTCTTTCTATTCCCCTTTCCCTCACCCCTAGTGTAGGGTAGCAGACCCAGTGCTCGTCTGGTGGACCTCCCTGCCTTTCCTGTCTTTGCTCCCTCTCTCTCTTTCGAACTGAATCGAATAAAGTATTCGAGAAAAACGAACTTGTGATATCGAATCGAATATCCAATCTTTTCAGTTCCGAAACAAAGTGCAATATAACGCTTTCAGAGTCTGCTTGGCCCCGAACGGCCTATTTACGTTATGCGGCGCATCTAATGCAGCCAAAAAGCTGGAAGCCCGATCAGCTAAGAAGCTTGTAAATGGGAAACACACACAAAATAAGGAAGTGATTGTGTCTTGTGAATCGTGACAACGAAAGAAACCGCATGTCATCATATCCATGTAGTAATGTGTAGTACTCATTTACGGATCTGAAACATAATATGATACAGCACCACACGTCATTTTAAAGGAGTCCAAACATGGTGAGACATGCCAAATATTAAATTGCTCGCCCTAAATCGAGACACCAAATTTTTAGACTGCCTACGGCAAGACGTGCTCATTACCAACTCGTAATGCAGAAGTGATCTCCGTGAGTTCGCTAAGGAAATGGTCCATCTGCCAAAGTGACGCGCTTATTCCGCAGCAGGATCATACGGAAAAGTATCCACATGCATTATTAATAATAACAAAGCATCATCATCATCATCAAGCAGCAGCACCATCAGCATCAGCAAGCAGCAGGCTATTTATGGTCACTGTAGGACAAAGACCTCTTGTAGTGATGCTCAATTACACCTGCTTTGCACCAAATGGAGACTCACTGTACGATGCCTGTTTCTCTCTGAAGAGTTCAACAACTGTTGCTCGAAATATTATTTCAAGGGAACAAATATCCGACAGCTTCGAACAGTTAACTCTCGAACGTAAAAAAAAATCGAAAAGCACCGACTATAACATTGGCATTCGAAATTCCGAATGCTCGCACACCCTTATTGGCGACGTTAACGCCATGGCTCCCTCATTAAAACTTGACTTGTTCGTCTCAAAGAGGAGGAAGAAGGTTATGTCCTTGTTCGTGCATCTAGGGTTCAACGATAGCTTCAAAGGACGGTCTCCTTGTCCCGAGGAGCTGAAACTTCGTTAAAGCCACGCACCAAACTGGGAGAAGCTGCTAGACATATTTGCCACTGGTTAACCGGCAGCATCCGATATCGAACCCCGCACCACAAAGAACTTTAGGGGCCGAGAACTCAACCGCAAGGCCAAAAGAGCGGTCAAAGCGAAACGAAAGCTAAAACGATAAACCTCAGGGACAAGCCTCAATCACTAAGTTTCCTGATAACATTGTCTCGCGAACGAAAGGCCCTTTCTTCGCGAGCCTCCGAGATCACTTTCCTAGCGCCTTGTTCGCTTTTTTGCGACGAACAGAAGAAAGTGACTACACGAAACAGAAGGCACGAAATCGAAAAACACACACACGAAAAGCGGGGCCCATTCAAGCGGTAACAGGAGCGGACACGCATGCGCGAGGTGTGTCGATCGAAACTCCATTCCGGAGCTACCGCAGCGCCGCTGTGAGTGGAGTTAAACTTGGGTGCGCGGCCCGGTTCCTCGATTACTCGCGCGTCGTCTGCAACTGTGAGCGGCTACGAAGGTGCGGCTCGGCGACAAGTCACTAGCCAGGTGAGCGCTGGGCAACGATATTTGCGTGCGCGCGCGCGCGCGTGGGAATTGAAACGACGGAAACGACCTTGCTTTCACGCCCAATAGTTTCACGTGAAATGCAGTCGTGCAACGTCGTGCCTAACGAGTTAAACTGTGGATGCCTCTGCCAGCAATCCAATGTTCGAGAAGGGACCGGTAAATGGCGTAATTTATTTTAGGAAAAGCTTTGCCCGCAGCGTATAATACATTGCACTCTTGAAAGGAACGCCTAGTTGGTAATAAAGCCCATATAACCGAAACACTCCTGATTTTGTCGAGATAAAGAAAGGAGAGGGTGGATAGGGACGCATCAGAGCTAGAACGTATGCATTAGAAATACTCGACATGCTTTTATGCCATAATTCAGTTGTAGTGATTCGTAGCTGAGTCCTAAACGTGCGTATCCTTTAACAGTAGACCATAATGTAGAGGTCTTGACATGTTATAATAACTAGCCTCCTTGAGTTAAAAATTTGGAACGGCGCGAAGGAGCCGTATTCAAGCGGAGAATACCACATACACAAACGCTTGTGTGTGTTCTTGTTGGTTGTTTCAAAGAACGCACAGAAACCCCGTACGAAATTGTTCGTACCAAAGGGTCCTCAAGAATTTATTTTTAGCCTATATAAGCAGTCACATGTAGCTTGTGCTTCGCAACAAAAACGGCAGAGGACACTTTCAAAACCGCGCCTTTTCTCATTTTAATGCTTACAAGGTATGCACCGCCACTCCAAAAACAAAGCTTCAGGTAAAAGGGTGAAGTTAATTTGCGTCCCTCTGTATACCCGCAACGCAATTTTTTTCATTCCGATGGGAGTTTAGGTCTTTAATTTAAATTCCTTCTCGCTTGAACGAACCTGCGGTGACAGTGCCCATTCGTTTCATGGCGCCAGCGAATGTGTCCTTGCAGTTGAGCAAGTCTTTATTTTTCCCCTTTTTTTCCCCTCCTATTTTCCTTGGCTCACGCCTAAATGGCCTTAGTGAGCGCTACCTTTTTGCGCTTGTCTTGGGAGTCAGGCAGGTTCTCAGAGCCATTAAATTCTCTCGAATTAATGGTTTTCAGTTCATTGCAAGTAATTTCGACCTCACAGGCTTCCGAAGATGCGGTTCGTCTTACTCGGCGTGCAGTTGTTGCTATACTTCTCGTGCTTGTTATGTGCTGCCTTTGTAAGAGAGCTTGGAGAGTCTTCGCAACTCTGGAACGACGCGCCCAATTTGGGGTCAGGTTAGAGAATGGCAGAGCGCGAATTTCCTTTACTGTGTGACCCTGCAATTTTGTCACCCTCGTTTTTTTTCCGGCAGTTAATCGTAGCCTATTAAATCAATTTTACGGCAAAATGCGAAAGAAGCTGTACACGCATAAAGACGATGCATGATGCGTACTAGTTAAGTTTAAATATATTATATGCTGGCATATACCATTCAGTAAAGTAGAAAGTGCGTATCTAGATTTTCCCCTCGAATGACAAGTGCCTTCCACCGCAACGTTTTTTGGCGCAAGTGCACGCAGACATTACAGTTGTCACTGCGCAAGAAAATGATTTACAGATCATTACGACGAAGTTTTGAAAAGCAGATGTAGGCTGTACTCTAACAACATGGCTTATGCAGGAACATGCGATTGAGCAGACCTGGAAACGTTATTTGCTTCTCTTTCGAACAACAGTCTTACAGTCTGCGTCAGTGCATGTCAATGGCTCAATTGTGATCGCGGCTGTCTCTGGGAGGCGCTGGTTTAAGCCGAAACTTGGTGGCAAACTCGTGAACGGGAAAGATAGCGTATATCTTCGCGTTGAATTTCTGTTTCACGAGTCATGTATTCTGCCTGCGGAATTCATTTCGGAAGATTAATATTTGCCTAACCTGAACTACATTAAAGAGTCACAGCTCGACTACCTCTGCCATGGAGACCATAACGCGCACTGAAGGCCAACGTCTTCTGTGACAGAGTACCTGCCTGTTATCTCGCTACAATGTCAGAGAGAGCACGTGCGGATAAACAAGGTAAGCAAAATCTGGCCTACTGACCCAAGCGTAATTAATGTAACAAGCTCTTGCTTCGCCCACGATGCGAGGCAGCGGAGAAATTGAGAGATTGCACTTGCAGAAAAAGCGGATAAGGGCATAATCAAAGTCGTTTTAAATTTATTTCATATTTTTCAGCGCATATTTGTTTATGGGTAACTCAACGAGACGCCCTTCAAAATTCAAGGCTGCTTTCAGTTCGAAAGAGAAGTGGGGTGATTCTCATACTTGCCACATAAGGGAAATATGAAGACACTTGCAACACGAAGCTTCAGACGTGAGGCGCCATGCGTTGTCAGTACCCTACTTGCAAATATATAATTTAAAGAAGTTTAGGTTTTGCAGATCCACCTCGGAGTTTTTCGTTATGCATACATGGCATGACGTTCTTCGCTTATAACCTCTCTGAAGGAGTACTCAAAGAAACTACGAAGAGCATGGTTACGTATAGGACAAAGCCATATGCACACATCTTCACTTTCAGTAATGTCGTATAATTCAATGCATTCCTACAAATGCGAAGGGCGATAGGAACAAGCGCTGAGTGGAATTGTCTTTGCTCGTACTGAATCGAGACGTACTTGTATTTTCGTGCGCACATGCTCTTTCGCTACCCCAGAAGTCTCACTAGTTCACCTGGAAAGGGACTAAATAATGAAATACTTTATCAACTCTTTCTGAAAATTTAAAACTGCAAGGTTACTGCACAAAAATATACGATCTGCATATTTTAGAGCCCAGAAGTGCCATTCGAAGGAAGCATTAGGAATGATATATTCAAATCGGCTGAGATCGATCAAGTCACTTGGTGCAAAGCAATCTGCGGACGCACAGAAGCATTACGCGAAATGGTGCTTTATGCTCTCCCTATCGACACATGCGACACCTCGACAAGTATTGAGTTAGGAAACAAGGACATATGTATTAGAGACACGAGTACGAGTACTGAAAACCAAATGACTATACTACAGCAAAATCTCCATTCACAGTCAGGCGCTCTTACATAAGCAGTACACGGGATGGACGCGCGCGGGGTTTTTAGCATTCATTGCTTCAATATTACAGTGCGCTATACTAAAGGCGTTATCCGCACTTTCTTTTTCTGTCACATTCTGAGCGTCATTGGCGTTGCCTCTTGACCTTTTTGTCGAGCGCTGATAGTTAAGAGTTAGATCATAGCGAAGGAGATAATCATAATTACAGCGTGTCTGGAATTATATTCACAAGGTTAAAAATTTCCGCATGGGTCGTTCATTCATGAAGAGAGTCACCGAACGTAGTGCGCTCAATGACTGGACTACGGCTATTCAAGTCCGGCGTCCTTCAAGCATTTCTCGCCGTTGCGATCAATTGGAAAAAAAAAAGAAAAATCAGATAAAATATTCTAATCGAGGCTTCACGATCCCCTCGTATGTTTTCAACGCTACCCGTGGTATTTGCGCATCAACGTACCGCAGGGCACACCAAGTGCCGCTGGCCAGAAGTATCGCGCTTCCACTATTGGCGACTCTAAGTAAATGCTCGCTACCTGGCGGCCGTGCCGAGAAACAGCCGATCCAGGTTCAAGCTTGAAGCGACATACTGTCATGGAACCCGTGGTATTTGCGCATCAGCGTACTGCAGGGTACACCAAGTGCCGATGGCCAGAAGTATCGCGCTTCCACTATTGGCGACTCTAAGTAAATGCTCGCTACCTGGCGGCCGTGCCGAGAAACAGCCGATCCAGGTTCAAGCTTGAAGCGACATACTGTCATGGAACCCGTGGTATTTGCGCATCAGCGTACTGCAGGGTACACCAAGTGCCGATGGCCAGAAGTATCGCGCTTCCACTATTGGCGACTCTAAGTAAATGCTCGCTACCTGGCGGCCGTGCCGAGAAACAGCCGATCCAGGTTCAAGCTTGAAGCGACATACTGTCATGGAACCCGTGGTATTTGCGCATCAGCGTACTGCAGGGTACACCAAGTGCCGATGGCCAGAAGTATCGCGCTTCCACTATTGGCGACTCTAAGTAAATGCTCGCTACCTGGCGGCCGTGCCGAGAAACAGCCGATCCAGGTTCAAGCTTGAAGCGACATACTGTCATGGAACCCGTGGTATTTGCGCATCAGCGTACTGCAGGGTACACCAAGTGCCGATGGCCAGAAGTATCGCGCTTCCACTATTGGCGACTCTAAGTAAATGCTCGCTACCTGGCGGCCGTGCCGAGAAACAGCCGATCCAGGTTCAAGCTTGAAGCGACATACTGTCATGGAACCCGTGGTATTTGCGCATCAGCGTACTGCAGGGTACACCAAGTGCCGATGGCCAGAAGTATCGCGCTTCCACTATTGGCGACTCTAAGTAAATGCTCGCTACCTGGCGGCCGTGCCGAGAAACAGCCGATCCAGGTTCAAGCTTGAAGCGACATACTGTCATGGAACCCGTGGTATTTGCGCATCAGCGTACTGCAGGGTACACCAAGTGCCGATGGCCAGAAGTATCGCGCTTCCACTATTGGCGACTCTAAGTAAATGCTCGCTACCTGGCGGCCGTGCCGAGAAACAGCCGATCCAGGTTCAAGCTTGAAGCGACATACTGTCATGGAACCCGTGGTATTTGCGCATCAGCGTACTGCAGGGTACACCAAGTGCCGATGGCCAGAAGTATCGCGCTTCCACTATTGGCGACTCTAAGTAAATGCTCGCTACCTGGCGGCCGTGCCGAGAAACAGCCGATCCAGGTTCAAGCTTGAAGCGACATACTGTCATGGAACCCGTGGTATTTGCGCATCAGCGTACTGCAGGGTACACCAAGTGCCGATGGCCAGAAGTATCGCGCTTCCACTATTGGCGACTCTAAGTAAATGCTCGCTACCTGGCGGCCGTGCCGAGAAACAGCCGATCCAGGTTAAAGCTTGAAGCGAAAGAGGACCTACTGTCATGGAATGCGCTGTATGCCTCGTAGTTCTCAAATCATAGTAATCCCGCCTCGCACAAGCCCGGAAAAAAAAATGCATGCGGATGTCGAAAGACATATGTATCGTTATGCGAGTCTTCGCGGTGGAAAGACAACAATGCATGATTTCATCTTTTCGCGAAAGAAGCAGGCGACGCGTCTCGGAGAGTGCCTTGTATAAGAAGCTTTCGTACCGGGATTGATAGGTGACTGATACTGTTCCAGTTTGTTCGAAATGCTTCACTTCGGAACTTCTTTCTTCCCGGCAAGTAGACCACTGCTTTCTTTTTGTTTATTTTAAATATCTTTCTTTCGTTTCAAATCACGGAGTGAACTTTGTTCAGGCAGGCGATTTGATAAATTATAGTGATGTACCATAAAGCTTCATTTGGTTTTGTTCGTTTATAGTTTTATGCCTCAGTATTGGGGTTACTAATGCTTCAAGCAGCAGGAACATTCTACTTTTGTCTGCAGGCACGGTAGCAGGAATGATAACTGCCTCGGAAGGTCTGAAGTTGATCATGACACATGTTATGCCGCGTGGCGGCGTATCGTTTTCATAGCATCCTTTAGTTTAGCGTTGCAAGCAGAAAATGCTGTTTGATCATTCAACGCGGCGAGTTGTCAGTTAACTTGCTCGCAAGAAATTTAAAACGGCAAACAGGACTCGTTCCAGCTTTGGAGCGTTCGGCCAACACACAGCGCCGCTAGTCTGCTTTCTGACATTCTGCACGCAGCCTAATTCCATTACAAGTGATTCACTCCGCTTAAAAGTGATGCATTTACACTAGCACAACTGGCTCTGCCAAAAGAAAAACCTCGCCAAATTTTGGAAAACCGTCGGAATAGGCTGAAATTGGTCCGATTGGTTGTTATTCCCTTCTCACGTTTCACCGAGTTGGAGAATTTTTACGGGTGGCAAGCGTCTGCTTTGTTCCCAAGCTCGGGCCCTAACTCGTAACACTGCGTACTGCGAGCACGAACAAGCGTCAGTCATCGGAGGCAGACGACCTTATCATACGTATCAGCTAACCACAAAAAAGTAGGGGCGCCCCGACTCCCAAACGGAACTCCCATTTGTTTTTATCCCAAGACGCACTGACCAGGTAACATTACAGTTTTTAGCCTCGTTCTATCAGTGCAGAATGTCCGTATTCACCTTCTGAAAGCACGACAGACGTTACTGACAATATACCGTGAGATGTTATATGTGATACATAGAAACATGAGTCGCAGTGCGGAGTTCACTATGAAAGTCGAAGACAGTCAAGTACCGTACCAATAGCAGTGGAGGCTCTGACGCCTGCACGCAGAGCACAACTATTTCCGCGATTTCGTCGCTGGAATCATTGAGACGCTATACAAATAAGGTGATCGGCAGTAAGGACCCTTTCGGCATCCACGGAACACCTCGATTCGACGCCACAAGAGAGAAGCGTCACCCGCAGCACTAAGCGAGAGAGCCGCCGTGAACCTGGATGTCGTAGCCGTCTGTGTTTATTTGGACATTGTTGCCAGCAGAGGTAGCCAATTCTGGAGTCGCCAGTAGAGGACTGTTCGTTCGAACCACTAGTCTGGTCAACCTAGATTCGAGGCGATAAGTGCAATACTGATACTGGCTGGCATTTCAGATTTACTTCCACTGCTAACGTGATCTTAGGAGAGAGTTTTCGAATACAAATGAATCGCATACAAATGAATATTGCCAAGGTGCCTCGGAATGGTCTCTCTCTCTTTCTCTCTCCACCTGGGGATGACGATACTCGCAGTCAACGCAGTCAAGTAGCTGTGCAAGCCTAACAGCTGGATTCAAAATCTGACCATCTGATGTGACGAAGTACTGGGAGGCAGTAGACAAGTGCGTCCATAAGCAAAAAGCAAGATGCATCTTTCAGTTCCTCTAAAGACCGTAATTTCTCACCTGCAGATTACGCTGTCTTGCTTTTTCAAGCTTCTCAATTCTAGAGAATAACGAAAGACGGCAAATACAAGTTTTGAAAGATGCGTCCGCTTTTTAATACATGCGCAAACAGAGCCAACAGAAAGGTAATGAATACATAAAATCTCTTGCATCCGGTGTGATAGCTAAACTTTGTGGAGGCGACGCGCTTTGATCCATGCATAGTCACATATACAACCCACTATGAGCAGAAAAAAAAAGAAAGGTTTATCTATGAAAATTGCTAGCATCATTGTGACATTACATTCAGGCTGAACTTTCACATACCCAAACGTTTAAACTTTTTTCAAGGTTTTGCGTTTAACACAACGGCGTAAATTTCTGACGTTGAGCTACCCCGTTGCACTGTTGTGCGCTGTAAGGGCAAAATGGACATTGAATTCACCTGTCAAGATTTGTAGACATCGTTCTGTTATCGTAGACGGACGATATACGTGCGATCAGGCTAGGTGCCTTTTCACGGACTGTGATTACTCGAAAATCTCTAAAGAGCAAATTAGCGCAAAATCTTAAATCCAGTGACGTCCAGTTTATTTAAATGTTATATACGCTCGTGTGACTGTCATAACTCTACCACATAGCTGTGCGTAGCGCACCGGCATCCATGTTATTCCATGCTCGTGTATATGTGTTATGCCACATAGACACTTAAAGCCCCCGTAGACACTCAAGCACATCCTTCTCCATGCCGCGCACAAGTCAGCCGTTCAAGCGCACACGATACTTGTGATTCATCAACATCATTATTATCATAATAATAATAATCATCATCAGCCTATTTTGTGTCCACTGCAGGACGAAGGCATCTCCCTGCGATCTACAATTACCCCTTTCATGCGCTAGCCGATTCCGACTTGCGCCTGTAAATTTCCTAATTTCATCACCCCACCTAGTTTTCTGCCGTCCTCGACTGCACTTTTCTTCCCTTGGCACCCATTGTTTAACCCTAGTTGTTCACCGCTTATCTACTCTACGCTTTACATGGCCTGCCCACCTCAGTTTTTTTCTCCTAATATTAAGAGAAGATCGGCTATCCCCACTTGCTCTCTGATCCACACCGCTCTTTTCCTGTCTCTTAACGTTACGCCTATCACTTTTGTTCCATCGCTTTTTTCGTGCTCCTTAACTTCTTGTCAAGCTTCTCTATTAACCTGCAAGTTTCTGCAATTATACATACGATTGTACACACGTAAATTATAGGCACTGACTTATGCCAGGCACCGCGCACCGGCTAGGTATCATCAAGCAAGTAATCATCCCGAAAGAGAGAGAGAAATAAAGAAATAAAAAAGGAGCGTGCAGCAGCTTAGAGAAGGAAGAATAAACTTTACTTTTGGACTACAAATTTGAGACCTAGGCCTCTCTGCCTAGATGACGGCCTCGAGCCCTTGGGCCCTGGCGGCATCTTCGGCCTGCTGGATTGCCTTGAGCCTTCCCGTGCACAGCTGAGCAACGCTGCCTCCCACTACTCTCTGGTCTTGTTTATTTTATTCTGTGTGGGTGCCCGAGGACAAGCCGAAACCATATGTTGTAGGTCCGACCTTTCTTGACAGAACCTGCATCTATCCATGTAAAGGTCCGGGAAGTAGCGGTGGTAGGCCCCCGGGTTCGGATATGTATCTATTTGTAAGAGGCGCCATGTCGTAGCTTGCCGTCTACTCAGCGAGAAGTGTGCCGGGGGGAAATGGGCCCTTCCCAATTTATAGTGTTTGGTGATCTCGTTAAAGCTGGTCATCCGGTGTCGCTGCGTTCGCAGTATTTGTTGCGTGTCACCAGATGTCACATGTCACCTGCGTGTCAGTTCTCGAGCCAGGTTGTGCGCAATTTCGTTCCCGGGAAGGGAGGAGTGTGCGTGTGCCCATATAATGTTAACGTCTCGATCTTCACAAAAGTTGCTTAAAATTCCCAGCGCTTCCAGCGAGATTCTTCCTTTTGGATAGTTCTTGACGGCTGACTTGGGGTCGCTTACTGGGATGTTGGCCTCCGTGGAGGTTATTGATTTCTCAACTTATGAGCTGATGTTTTACGTAGATAACAAAGGAATCAACGTATGGGTTCCTCCATCAAGAGCGAAATGAGCGAACGTCACAGTATCAAAGCGACAAACAAAAAACAAAACAAACAAACAAACAGTCGGACGGACGGACGGACAGACAGACAGACAGACAGACAGACAGACAGACAGACAGACAGACAGACAGACAGACAGACAGACAGACAGACAGACAGACAGACAGACAGACAGACAGACAGACAGACAGACAGACAAATAAGAAAGAAAGAAAGAATGAAATAACGGAATGACGAGGAATAAGGCAAAGAGGAAACAAGGGGAGGAATAAATCAGGATCACGAGAAAGAAAGAGGGAAAGAAAGAAAGAAAGAAAGAAGGAAAGAAAGAAAGAAAGAAAGAAAGAAAGAAAGAAAGAACGAAAGAAAGAAAGAAAGAAAGAAAGAAAGAAAGAAAGAAAGAAAGAAAGAAAGAAAGAAAGAAAGAAAGAAAGAAAGAAAGAAAGAAAGAAAGAAAGAAATGCCTGCTGTTGAGCTTGCGTTGGGATGAGTGCATTCATCAGCATAAAAAATATGGGAGAAATTAACATAACAGTACAATTTCCGACTGTTGGGCCAATGTATACGACATCATACGGGTGCAGAGCAACAGCTCACCGAATAGAGAGTAGACCACGGCGGCATACAAATGTGCATTTTTCGTAATTAAGGGGTTCGGGCGGATCTATTAACTTGTCTGTGCGCAGCAATTTCTCAAGCGTCCAATTAAAACAAGATGAACAATTTTTCGGGAAGTAATCGTCTGAATAATGTGCTTCTGGACATAGCGGAAACCTCGAATAGGTTCAATGAAAAACGGACAAGCCAGGGGTTCACTAAATTAGGTCCATAGGTCGATGCTGTGTATTACTATAAATACGAATTCCCAATTTTTTCGATCGATATTACAATGCCAAAATGAGCACATACGTAATGGTAATAGCGTGAACAAAACGAAGATGAGTGAAAGGACACAGGACGAGCACTGTCTTGTCGGGACAACGCTGGTCCTGCGTCCTTTAGCTCCGTCGTCGTTTTGTTCGCGCTGTTACCATTATGAATGCATACCAACTCGCCCAACTTTCCGCTGGAGCCCGAAGGAAAATGCCAAGTGGACGAGCTTTGTTTCGTGTAACAGGTCGGAACCCCTCGTTATTCGTGTTTGATTCGCAGCGTTGCAAGGCTTATTACTCCACACGTCGTCGCCTTTGCCTCCTCACTCCCCTCCGCAAACAAAAAATTGATAACTGACGAACTCGTACGCAAACAAGCGGCTTCTAATGGTATGCCAACAGCTACCTGCCGTTTGACATTGACAGCAGATTATCAATACTTGAATAGAATTCTGGGATTGTACGTGCCAAATTCACGGTATGGTTATGAGGCGGCACACCGTATAAATTCTGACCACATGGGGTTCCTTAAAGTGCACCCAATTCACGAGGGTGCGGTCGTTTTTGCATGTCACCCTCATCGACATGTGGCCGCTCTGGCCGGTATTTGAACCCGCACCCGTGGGCTCAGCAGCGCCACGCCGACGCCCCACTGCGCCTCCACGGCGGGGTTATCAATAATGTTAGCTGACTTTATTGACAATATTGATTACTTTCACAAGGACACAGGTACAAAAATAGCTTCGTCGTATAGGAAAGAGTAACGACGAACTGCAGAATTGTTGCTATGGTTGCGTCTATTCCGTTATCGAAGTATACTCGTACGTCAAAAGCAACACTACACTTTTGGATGGTTGCAGCTTCATTAGACGTAGCTCTCGGTGGGCAGCTCTCAGTTGACGCGTACTAAGCTTGAAGTGCCAAAATAGTTGAGCGTAAGTTGTTGCGTGTAGTAACATCAAACCAGGCGCATTTATTTCTTGTTAGATGCATCGAAAACAGGCTAATAAAGTCGCTTTCAGAATTGATAACGCAGTACATTCACAATTTTTTAGATATATTTCTCACAAACCCTTGCTTATCCAGCAGATATTCCCGAGCTGCAGACAACAGTGGCGCAGGAGTATTGATCGAGATACAATTGAATACGGTTAAAATTTAATTGATTGATTGATTGATTGATTGATTGATTGATTGATTGATTGATTGAAACAAAAGAGGGAAAGTAGCGCGAGGGCTTCTAAGACAACCGGAGATCTACGAAAAAAATACACATGTCAGTAAGCAGTACACTGAGTGAAAGGACGAAGACGCCATAAAATTTGTCATCCATTTCCGTCTTCTCATACAGCTTTCCATTATAGTTCAATATCGAACCCCACATTCGTGCTAGCAACGCAAAGCTGCCTGACGGCGCATTAATCAATCGGAAGTTCGTGTGTATACCGGCTTCTCCAGGGTCATGCAACGCAAGAAGCGATGTTGTGACCAGCCTTAATAACACGTTACGAGCGGCCGATGAATGCCCGCTTTGCGTGAGTCTCCAGCGAAGAGAGAGAGAGAGAGATTGAAAGAGAGAAGGAAGGAGCGGGAAGTTAACTAAAAATAAACCCTGTGTGGGTTAACCTATACACCGGTGCAGGATAAAAGGCACGGAAAATAAATGAGCACAGCAAGGATGAATAGTAATAGCAAGAACCACGCGCGTGCATCAACATCTGCTACGGAGTCAATCAAAAATCGCAGAGTCTGCGTAGTGCCCGGGCAGCGCAGGAGCGTTTCATTATTGTTTTCGGAATATAGGTCTGGCGTAGATACGGTCCTAAGAACCTGCTTTACGTTTCTATCTTGAACAAAGACGAGTTGTACAGAGCTTCTCGTGGTGACTTTGAGAAACTGCGACCCAAGCGCACGGGTTTGAGTCTATCGTGCGTGCTATCGTGAGCGTGTGCGCTGACGCACCCCTTACCTTTCGCATGACGTAGCACGCGAGGTCTGTTACCCGGTCAACGTCTCCGGTCAACGACTCCGTAGTATTATTACGTTTGATATAAAGAGAGGAAAATGAGCTGTGAAGGGCGGGGAGGCCAATCGGAAGACAAACATCCGAATTGCTGCCCTGCACTGGCGAAGGGGTAAGGGGAGACACAGATAAAAAAGGAAAGCAAGAGAGAGAGAGAGAGAATGTGTATACAGGCAACATGCAAAAAAAGAATGCGGGCGTGTTAGAGTCGTTGAGCTGGGCAGCTTGAACAAAGGAGCTCAACTAGCGTATTCAACTTTTTCTGGTGTGAGGACCGCATAAGATCGTCTGCTCGAAAAGCGGTGGTTCGTTGAAGCGTGTCAACGCTGTCGCGAGCGACTGGCTCTAGGCGCTGTAGCGAGGACAATGACAGAGGACTTATTGGGTGGTTTTCTCGCTGCGAAAACTTTCGCAGGCAGCAATGTCGGCCATTCCGATGAGACAAGCAAAACTATATCCGCAAGAGATAAAGCTAGCCAAAAAAACATTCGGCATAGAGTGGTTTTCAAGGTTCAATATAGTCCTGATTGGATGCGGAGACGGACGGATGGATCCAGGAAGTTGTGCAGTCGTGTATGACGGAACCCTCGCATGTTCTGCATAGATAGTCTGAAATGCTTGAGACTCTGAAGCATGAATCAGTGCAAAGAGGATGAATCTATTTTGCTCCCTCTTTGTGAAAATGTTAGGTTTTCAACTATGCTGTGTAACTGCAGACATAAAGCTTTAACGTTGGCTATAACATACGACACAAAAGAAAGAAAGAAAACACACACATACACATATTGAATTAGTGTTTTATTCGTTGCACGCGAAATTTTATAATCAGTAAATGACACTGTCTGACACGTTCTATAATATTCCGTTCAGTCATGTTAAACGCATCTATATACGCATTTCTTTATTTACAACTTTTGAGCAGTGATGAACGCTATTGTCATAAGCTATCACGCGCTTTTAAGTTAAGCCAGATCATTCTCTATTCTATTGAAGAGATTGTCGTGTGAGTTTAAACCAGAAAAAATAAAGCAAACACCTTATATTAAAGGTTGCTTACCGTGAACTTAGAGGGACATTAGCAGGGCGGCATGAAACCATCGTTCGATGCACAATTACTGAAAACATCTTGCGTGTCCTTGGAATACCCGCACAAGAAGTACCACATTGCGTCACGATGTACCTTTAAGCCACGACGTTTCAAGCTTCACATCGGAATTTTCCCTCGCATCTCCATATTCTTTGAGCTAACCAAACCACTCACACTTGCTAAGCACAATTTGTGAGCTTCTTCTTTTTTTCCTTTTTAACAGTCGTCTGCAAACACGAGCAGGTTACGAGGTGCCAATGACATCAGCTAGTGTCAGCCGAGAACTTTATAGCGTTGTTTTGTCTTTTTTATAAAAAATATTTTCGCGAGAAACTTGGGTGGCCGGTTTGCACCTGACAACAAGAAGTACGTGTCAGTTGTCTACGAGGTAGGCAAGCGCGAAGCATTTGCAATATCTAAATATGCGTAAGATCGCCGTGTTCTACGTGAACTCGTTCGAGGATTTGCATAGCCTTTCAGCTTGTGGATTAACGTGCACGTGACGGCATCGCAGAAACACCACGGACACAGTCTACGGCACGCAATGGTTAAGATCCAACGATCTCCCATGCCGCCATTCGCGGGGCGTGAAGAATGTTCTGCTCCAAAGCAATGTCCTAAATCTTGAAGAAAAAAAAAACAAAGTAGTTAAGGTACCTGTTCTGCAGTGCTTTCAGGACCGAAAGCAGCTGAAGGGACTCGATTTCTGCGCAGGAGGGTTGCGCATTACCTGCAACTGACGGCCATGTTGATAATTCCCGTGCTGGCGCAGGAAATTCTCCGACCATTGAGCGCCATGTCAGGTGAGGAAATGCAGAGCAATAAAAAAGAAAGACAGCCCACGCCTTACAGCACGCGCCCTCCGACACGCTTTCACGCCAGCACGTCCGCTGCTTCCTCTCCTCTAGGTCCCACGGTTAGTAGAGTCCCGCTGCTTTACGAAACACGTCCGGCCACTCGCTTCGCCGATCGACTGCACCTCTTGGCATCGTGCCTGAGCACGTGACCGCATTTCGCGCCTCGTACATACGTGCCGCTCTGTCACGAGACTTCGGTTCCAAGGAGACGTATTTAACCCTTCGGATGCGATTTGAAGTGCGCTCTACAGCGAAAATCCTTTTTCTCGCTCTTTTTGTGCACTGGGAAGCACACGAACAGTGCCAATAAATACTTCCTTTTTTTTTTTTGCAGCAGTGTATATTATTTCAGCTTGCCTACAGATTCGTTGACCTCCTTTATGCAGTCAGCTCAAAGTGAAGCTGGCGCAGCATGGCCTTTACGTCTTTAAACCCCAACTAACCAACCAATCAAAGGGAAGCGGCAGTCAGGTCGGGGCTGCCTGAAAACTCAAGTTAAGGCACTATCCATGTTGGCCAAATAAAAAGAACCTACGATCCATGCGCAAAATTTCTTACCTTCCTATGGCTTCCCGCTTAGAGAAACCCGAATGTTGTAAGGAACGGTCTTTAAACCTTTGGAGACGACTGAAATACCTTCAGCAAGAGTCATTTTGCTGTGCTTCTTGTGCGTCGCAGAGCAAAACGGGGCGACTGAATGTTCCTGTTTCTTTTTACATTATTTTTTCTACCCTGGGAAATAGGTTGCTTTAGGTTTCCCGCGTGTTTGTGCACATCGTTTCTGCAGTCAACACAGCTGAATCAACTTTCGGGTAGGGGCAAGCTGAGTCAAAATTCCAGGCAGAGTCAGAAAACAAATTGACCTCTAACAAATCATATGCCCCATGTGCCAAGCCTCACATAATACATAAACCTGTAATAGGGTCATTTTTTAGCGTAGATTGACAGCGGATATTTTTAGCACCAGTTTGGAATCACCTATGCGCCATATTGTCATGCCTGCTGGTATTATTATTAAAACTCTTATGTTTTAATTGCGAAAGGAACACTTGTCTTTTCCCTTTGGGCCGACTGGGCAAATGAACAAAAGAGAATGCTTGCAGAAATATGGCAATTCGGCACTTACTCGTGCAAATAACTTGCGGCTGCTAAGGATATAATAACAGGCGCATCTCCAGGTGCGGACACGGCAAATGATTCGCTGCAGGCATACAGCTGAACCAGCATTCGGCGTTGCGAAATGGTATACAGCTTTCAATTGAATACCTGAAACTGAAATCCGACCGGCGTATATGTCTGTGTTTTTTTTTTTTCATCGGCGCTTCAGCCAACATGAGAATGATCGGTAGCGGATTGATAAATCTATACTTAATCATGGTGGCTTCAAACAGCCGTGAATATCCGTATTTTGCTTTCGAAATTTGAGAGATCGTTGTAGACAATTATTATTTTGCCACAGTTTAGCGGTTCGGTGGTTTTCAGGTGATAAAACAACAGCAGTTGTTTAAACTACAGAAATATCAGTACTCACGGCGGTTTATTTACTCTAGATTTGCGCACGTACAAGCAAAAGTGACAAAATTTGTTTCTGCCCCTGAAATTAAGCAATGAAGTGAACTAATTTTTATCGTAAAAACGCATTTCTGCGAGCAATTTTGTCACACATCACAGTTACAGAAGCCGCGTTGTGCTTCCTCCAGCGATCCATGCCATATCGAAGATTAAATCCGTGTCCCATCCCCGATCCGCACGATGGCTGAACGATGGCAGCGCCATATTTCTCTCTGGTGACATTTGTGCGAAACTCCCCTTACGTAAATGTCCCTCAGTGACAAAGCAGAATGCTGCTTATCTCCGATGACCTGGCGAGAACGGACATCGGAAGCGCAAAAGGTTTGTGACATTCGGAAGAAAAAAATGTAGCGGAAACGCACTTCGCTACTCGTGTAACTGCGACTTCTGTAAGTTACATGTTCATAATTACCGATATAAACCGCAGTATAACATTCTATGACTCGTTTCTAAGGCAACACCACATTCACTAGAGGCGGTTTTGTTCCGCTTTGAAGCATCGAACTCGTGGCTACAAGGGTGAATTTCATCCAAATGACCCTACACCTAAAGCAGGTTTATGATGGACTTGATACCCAGCTGGACTGGTACCCCATTTTGGTGAGGTGCCTATCCTTACCACCCTTCTAAAGTGAAACCACATTTCTAACCACAGTATGAACGATGCCTTTTCTCTGAGTGACTGTCAGTGTGCTCTCCATCCTCTGACTATGCACAACTGGTGAATATCGGGTTGTTGCTACTGTAATAAATACCATGAAAGAAAAAAAAAGAACTCGTGGCTGAGTGGTAGCGTCTCCATCTCACACTGCGGAGATCCTGGTTCGATTCCAACCCAGCCCATCTTGCAGGTTGTTTTTTATTCATGAAGTGCCTCCCGGGATTTATCACTCACGGCCAATGCCGCCGACGACACCGGCTTTTCTGTGACACGAGCTCCTTAATGCTGTCGCGTTAAAAAGCGATGGAGTGCGCAAACAGCGAGTGCGGCGAAGCCGCTTCATCTCCACGCCTAAATGCGCGCGCGAAGTGAGGCGCCGAAGGCTCCCCTCGATCCGGCTCCATGGCGTCAGAGCAGTGCCGTGACTGTGCGCGATCTGAGACGCTGAATCCCTTGTTCCTTCGGAGTTGTTGGCCACGCCTCGCCAAAATCCTGCCTCTTCGTTATAGCCCGAGCTCGGCCTGCCCACTGACGCCGCGAAGACTCTGCTCCGACAGCGTCAGCTCAGCCCGGACATGCGGTGATGGGCGTCGCAGCTTTGCTTCCTTCCCTGGAGCAGCCGTCGCTCGCCAGCTGGCTCTTTTTCTTTTTTCGTCGGAACAGTTCTTCTTTGTCTGATGACTCTGTACGAATCGCGAGGATGGCATCAGCTAACCTAACTTAACCTAGCCTACGAGAAGAAATGCGAAGGTTGTGGGATCGTTCCCCACCTGCTGCAAATGTTTTTCTCATCCAGTTTCATTTCCATTAATTTATAGTTTCTTTATCTCATTTATTAAGCACAAGTAATTTCCCCTATGCTGTCCTTGGTGTCAGTGTTTGTTGGCTTCTTATGATATGACTAACCTAGCTTACGTCGCTCGCCTAACTGGGAGCCAAGCGATGCTTACGTAGGGTGACACCCTTCCGAGTAACACATTTTCTTCTGTCCTAACACCTATTTAACCTAGAAATGAAGCAGCCACACTTTAATTGTTATGGTTCTTGTATGTGAGCTTTTGAGCTTCTGTGCTTATTACAAATATCAAAAAGAGGGGTAACCAGTGCCACACAGGCCCCAACATGACCTGAAACACATTTAGTGACAAAAACATCTGAGTATACGTCGCGTTCGTCGTGCAGTACCTCTGTGAGCAATCCGGCCAGGTTCTCTCGAGATACAGCAATCTACAAAACAAGACATTTAGTAACAGTAGTATTTCAGACTGCAGCGTAAGCATGTTAGGATGCGTGCGGCATTCTGCCAGCTTGCGGAACCTGACACATAAAATCTTGGCATTTGCAGTTGTAATGCCGTGGCCACGTGGGGAGAGCGGGCGGGACATTGTAACTTAATGAGTCTCGTTCAAGTTCAAGGAGCCCTACAAAATTGTTTCGTTATCTACCTTACATCTCAACCCTACGTCTACTATTTTCTCCTCCATCTCACTTCATACGATCCTTGGTGCCTTCTGAACCTTCTCTCTCTCTCTTTCTCTCTCACTATATATATATATATATATATATATATATATATATATATATATATATATATATATATATATATATATATATATATATATATATATATATAGTCAAATAATGAGAAGCCAACAAACACTGACACCAAGTACAACATAGGGGAAATTGCATGTGCTGTTACGAACTTGCACCGCTGCACCACGATTACGACTTTGTGGTCCCGTAGCGCTCGTCACCCGTTTCGTGACAGAGCGTTGGTAGCGAAGACTCCGAGCCTGGCGTCGATGAGAATAACAAAAGGGACTTTATACATTATATACAGGTTATCATACAGGACATGAACGGGTCGGCACTGGGGCCGAGTGCTCACAACAAACGCGACTGTTCTCGCACGGCGACGTCCGGCGAAAATGCGTGACACATCTCACCCCAGTCGGGAGCGACACTGTCTCCCGGTGGGTCGGCGGATCCTGTTTTTCAGGCAGCGCGTCGCTGCTTTTATAATCCCCGAGGAACCATTGTCACTCAAACGGCCCAATACAAAGTCAGCACACGACGGTCGTCCGAGGGGTCCAACCAGCGACCGCGCTGGCCACCCGGTTCAAAGTTCGCGCGCGCGGTGACCTCCAGGCAAAGGGAGGTGCGGCGCCGGGCTGTCTGGCACACGCTGACACGTCCGAACACGCTGCTCGCCGAGGCTTCTCCCGCAGGACAGCGCTGCCTGACGGCTCAGCATCTTGCCTTTTCAAGAGAGAATTTGGGCGCTCGCAGGATAAATTCTGCATCTTGCAGATTCGGAATCCGGGCTTGTGGTAATGGCACAACAGCATCCCCGCCCTCCGATAAGGCGCCGGGAAGACGAGCTGCCTCCACGTGGCTCGGATGCCAGGCGCGCATGTTCGTCAGGCTCGTCCAAGTTCACGTCCAGTGTCGGGACGCCAGGTAACTTCACGTGCCCAGGTCCGACTCGCCAGGACAGGAGCTCTGCTCACCGCGTCGTCGCCAAGGCACCTTGACCAGCTCCGCTCGGGTCGTTCCTAAGACCTTGCTTCTCGCCACTGGTCCCGCTTGGTCGTTCTGCAGCTTGCAAAACCGACCGGCAAAAGGCAACACCCAACACGAACAAGTGCCCTCTGTCTCCCGTCAAACACCAGACAAGGCCATAATCCAAATCAACCTAACTAAATCGCTATCCCCTTTTGCTCCCGCTGCAACAAGAGGCAGGTGTACGATCTGGTACACAAGGATCAAACAACCAGTTTTCAAATCAACAACGCAACAAAATAGAAACAATTATTAATCAGCAATAATAATTACAAATAGAATGGTCCCCTTGAAATCACTTGGACCGAAAACATACTTCTGAGGAAGCAAATGAGGTCATTCATTTTTCCCGGCGATATTTTCGCGGAATCCGAAGCTGCTTATATTTGCGACCCTGCTTATCCGTGTAGCGGCGGTACAATAAGCCAGATTCCTTGCCAAATGAAACCCTCTTTTTTTTTCACTCCCCGTTTGACGCTCTTCCTCAGATCGGCTAATGAACAGCCTTCCTGTTGCTCGCGAATCAGACTTTCTCTTTCAACTGCAGCCTGCTCCTGCCGGCTGGCGGAAACCGGAGCGAGTGTGGAGCCCGCGTCGCCTAATTGCGGCGTCGAGTCTATATCGCGGCTAGCACTGCACGCGTCACTCCCACTCACTTCCAGGACCCGCTCGTCTAGGCCAGCCTCCGAGCTCTGCCTCTCCCGTGACTGCTCGCCACTCAAGTTACCGTGATCGGTCCGTGTGCCGCACCGCCTTTCGCTCACCGACGCTAAGTCAAGTTCCCTCGACAGCGGGCGCGCTTTGGATCGCGTGGGGGCACGCCACGTCGGCAAAGAATGATTTGCCCTGATCCCTCAGCAGCTGCTCCGAGTTATTTGAGAAGAGGTAGGAAAATTGCTCCGGGAGGGCGGCTGACACAGCGGCTTCGGTGTTAAGTTTCCCAAACTCTCCTTCAATGATAACCGTTGCGATCGGTAAACAGACACTCTCCTTCTCGGCCACTTGCCGTATCCTAACGCACTCTCCCGTAAAATCACTCGAGGAGACGAAAGACGGGTGAACAACGTCCATAGTTGCTGCGGAGTCCCGCAGTGCTCGGCACTTCTTGCCGTTTACCTTAATTTCCTGCACATAGGGCTCCAATAGACGTATGTTTTTGTGAGTTTCCTGTATCGTTGCAAAAGCAATTCTCTCTGGGCAGCTTGCAGCGATGTGCCCTTGCTTTTTGCAATTGTAGCAGGTTAACGGTTTCCGTTTTTCAAAAGAACGCGTCATTTCGTTTCGCTGTTTCGGACCATCGTCATCATTCTGAGATGCATTCTGTCCTTCCCTTACAGTTTCTTTGGTAAGGGATTCGTCGTCCCGAAACTCGCGACGCGTGATTTGCTTCCGTTCGTCGGGCTTCCCGGAAAACCAATCTCTCCTATCAGCTTTTTCTACGCGCACTGCGTTGCTGTGCAAGCTGCGGCGGGTGTAATACTCTTCCGCTAACTCTGCTGCCTTGTTTAGCTTAACCTCCTTTAGCCTATCTTGCAGCCAGAGCCGGACATCCTCATCAATGCAACGGTAGAACTGCTCCAACGCGATGCATTCGACAATTTTGTCGCGGTCGTCGTAAACCTCTTCGCCCTTCAGCCATTCCACCAGGTCGGCTTTTAGACGAAACGCGAAGTCAACATTCGACTCCTTACCCTTTTTTGCATACCGGAACCTCTGCCGGAAAGCTTCGGGCGACAATTTGTACTTCCGCAGTAGCGCTTCCTTCACATCACTGTAGCTCTCAAACGCCTCTTTCGATAAGCAAGTTATTACGTCTGATGCCTCCCCAGGAAGCAAGGCTAACAGATTCTGTGCCCAAAGGGATCGCTCAATGCTATTCCGTTCGCACACGTGCTCAAATTTCACGAGGTATTTGGCCATATCCTCTCCGACGACAAAGGGTGGAAGTTGATCGCGTATTCTTGGAACGTTAGAAGTGAGACTAGGCGCCAGCGAGTTATTTCGGATCTCCAACTCTTTCATTTTAAGCTCGTGCTCACGTCGCTCCCTCTCTCTCCTTTCCTCCTTTTCCTCCTCGCGAAGTTCCTTTTCTCTCCTTTCCTGCTCGCAACGTTCCTTCTCCTCCCTTTCCCGACGTTCATTTTCTTTCCTTTCCTGCTCGCAACGTTCCTTCTCCTCCCTTTCCCGACGTTCATTGATATCCGCCCAGGCCTCAGCGGCTTCCTCAGCCGTTACGTCCCCAGTCCTCATGACCTCAAGGATCGCATTCTTTCTTTTGGTTGAGCCCAACTCAATGCCCAACTCCTCACAAATTTCGAGAAGTTCCTTCACCTTGTACTGGTCAATAAACCCACATATGCTACCTGAAGGCATCAATGTTGCCGGATTCGAGACCCTCGTTAGGTAATAGACGAGAAGAAAGGGGGTTAACCGAGGAGCCCGATATTTATTAGTCAAATAATGACTAATAAATATCTAATAAATAATGACTGGGTTTATTGACCAGTTGCCTTCACCCGAAAAGATCACGTTCTCGTGACGCCTGCGGCAAAAAAAAGACGTTCCACGTCCGCCGCCAAGGTCTGTGAGTGGGGGCGCTGGCTAACACTCCCAGGGTTCTACTAGTACACATAAATACCCAAGAAAGTGGACGGGGAAACGCCGCCGCGGTAGCTCAATTGGTAGAGCATCGCACGCGACATGCGAAGGTTGTGGGTTCGGTTCCCACCTGCGGCAAGTTGTTTTTTCATCCACTTTAATTTCCATTAATTTATCATTACTTTATTTCATTTATTAAGCACATGCAATTTCCCCTATGTTGTACTTGGTGTCAGTGTTTGTTGGCTTCTCATTATTTGACTAATAAATATCGGGCTCCTCGGTTAACCCCCTTTCTTCTCGTCTCTCTCTCTCTCTCTCTCTCTCTCTCTCTATATATATATATATATATATATATATATATATATATATATATATATATATATATATATATATATATATATCATTTCGTTTTTTTCATTTTTTGTCGTGATAAATGAATATGGGTGTGGTTGCTTCTCATACCGCTAACCGGAAGTATTATATAAATGTACTATTATAAACTACAGTTGTTAATCACCCCTGCCGGTGCAGTAATGAGAACTTACAGTACACCTTTCTGAGCAAGTGAAAGGCCTTTCGCCAGGGTCTAACAAATCACCCTCAAGCAACCATCGAACATGTTATTTCTGTCATGATAAAACGAAAGCGAAATGACGCGCGCAGGAAAACAAAAATCAATACGAGAGTATGTAGAACCAAGATTAGCCTTTAGCACGCTATATATTCCCATTTCTCTTCCTGTCAATAATGTAAGTGGAGCCTATCACAAAAACAGAAAAAGAAATAAAGCAAGGGGGCGACGTGCAACGAGAAAGCCTTTGACAGCGTCAGCTCCAGTGCTGTCGTCAAGAGGTAAATCGACGTCCAGGAATACAAGGCAAAAAAAGAAATCCAAGCGGTGACCTTTCGCTTTTCGTAGTGGACACCCTGCACACAGATCACGAAGACTCACCATAAATTGGAGTAGAAGCAAGAAAATCGACATACATATACGTTCTCATGAATCGAGGAAGCGCCCCCCACAAAAAACAGCAATGCGTACAGCGCGCGGGAAAGGCATACGGTAGCCGCCAACCGCTGATCGAAGACATCACGCTGATCGAAGACATCACGCTGATCGAAGACATCACGCTGATCCATCGATCGATCGCAGCGCCGACAAAACGGTGGATAACGCTGACTGATTGAATTGGAAGCCTTATCCCGCTGGCTGTTTTAGAAAAAACACCCGCAGGCGTTATCTTATCCACAGATAGGGTGGGATTACGACCTATTACTCAACTCAGATTTTATTGGGGTTTTGCTCCCCTCAACCCTTTGAAAGAAGGAAAGAAACAAAACTCCAATAACGAGATCTGTTCCTTAGTCTCATATACTATGAATGCAGATAGAGATGCAATGCTATTCAACGTCGTGCAAGAATAGTTCAATATTTCCAGTATCTTGCAGTTTCCCCCAGTGACATGGAAGTCTTGTTTGCCACTCCACCAAATCATCTCTGTTCAACGTCAACTGTTCATGTCGAAGTGGGTGTTACGTTTCGAGTGAGCGGATCTTAAAAGCAGAGTTATTTATTACTTTTAAAGTATCAAGCACTCAGGTAAAAGTCTGTGCACGATTCTGTCCATTCACAAGCACACCCGTAATTTGATTTTAAGCACACCTTCTGCACAATGACTGCCCGGCCTACTCGCCGACCTACACTAGTCGCCCTACCAGATCGCCGACTCATTTACCACTCAAACACTTATCAGAAAATGACGAGGTTAGTACCAGTGACTCGGGCTCACCGTTCCGATTATAACATCCGCTCGACCAGAGCCGAAAGCTGACTCATGGGTCGAATCCTCTTTCCTCTACTTCACCATTAGTTGTGGCGTCGTGCCAGCGTTTCGTCGGGCTATAGCTTGGCACAGTCGCCAGAGATCAGCGCGTCACCCGGAAAGATAAACGCACACATACTCTAGCGCGAAACCCCCCATTGCCTTCTTTCGCTACTTTCGACAGTCTCTGCGCGCCTCCTAGGTATCGCAAATCGATAAATCGTTAGCCAAGCTCACGGGTGCGTCCCACAGCTAGCTGGTTATCCGACGGTACTCGGGACAATATATGACGCGGATGTCCAATCATGGCGACGACTACAGAGCTCGCTTCGCCCTCTTATCAAAGTCCGGTCACGCTTTTCCTGGGCGCCGATTCACCTACTCCAGCGCGTCCCGTTGTCGGCAATGCACCAGCGTCGGCTTTTCTCAAAATGGTGCTCTTATTTTCTTTTACAAGTAGAAGCTATATAAGGTACTTCCTTTCCCACTCCCAAAATGTGACCCTTCTTTTTGCATCTGGTCACGATACACGCTGGCCGCCATCGCTGTGTACTTGGCTATACCTGGCCTGGACTGGATGCACGCGCGCTGCACTTTTTTTTTGGGCGGGGGAGGCCGCATGGATCATTAGCCTAATGGAAGAGGGCTACCGTACTTCACAAAACTCGCCCACGCCGCCTTTTAATGCTTGTCGCAATATTTACTCAATGCCTTCTATAACTTCGAAGAAAACACGTGGGAAGCACAAATGAAACGAGAAAGAGGAGCAGGGAAAAGTCATAACGGGTACCCACGCTCAACGTAATGAAATAATACAACGATCTCAATTTCGGCAAACACTTGAAGTACCTAAAGGTTTCACGTGGTTTCGCTCTGCTGTTATTTGGGACATTGATGCGAAAGATACAAAACATAAAAGAAACAGAAAAAGATTATTTGCAATTCTTTTTTTTTTTGTTAAGTGAAGGAAGCAAAAAATATTTTTTTTTAAACAGAAGTGCACACAATCTAATTTATACGTACCATAATACTTCGATTCTGGGCCCATCTCTCATCGCAGATGTAATTCTACGGAAAAGTTGGGGCCCGACATCGGTGCAAAAGAAGAAAAAGAAAGAAGGCTCAGTAACCGAGCACGAGTAATGCCGGAGGTTGAACGACTGACACGAGTGGTAAACGCGTCTTCCATTGCCACATGATTGCATATGTTGCTGTAATAATTATGTACCTTCGCGAGAAACATTGACAAGTGAAATCCCAAATGCGGGTACTGGAAGCTGCGCCTAATGAACATGCGACCGTGTGGCCTAGAGGACATTTGCGGTGATGGGCAATCTGTCAGTGTATATTGTGAGATAGACGCCCTGCAAAAAAAAAAAAATCAATTTCGCAGATGTACGCCAGTTTGAGAAAGTGACACATCAAAGACAGTGAAGCTGTGTAAGCGAGCTTTAACTACTAGGGCGTCTGTTTGATGGCTGTTCTTAGTGATGGTTTGCCACCGACGCTCTGGTTATACGGCCCCTTCGGGGCTACCACGAAGGCCGCGTTGCTGACCACGCCGTCAGTTTCCAACGCCGCAGCCGTAAAAATTCCTAGCTGATTTCCAACTTGGAGCGGCTTAAAAATACGCAGAAACAAAAATTACGGCTTATTGGCTAATAAAAACATGACAAAAAAGACTTTTTTTTGCTATTTAAGTGAGGTGTGCGAAAGTTAACTTGTTCTTTTTATATGTATAATCACTGGTAACTTCATTTCAAAGCAAAAAAAAAAATCGAGACTAACGCAGGTTGCGTTGCTAGCTGATACCGAGCACACCGCCACTCATTGGTTGGAGAAGGGTGCGAGAAGGAGAGCAATGCCATCAGTATAGATGCCTTGGGCGTGCTTAGCCAGTGTGCTGCGTTATGTTTCCTTCCGTCGCTTATAGGCGTTTCACTAGTGCAGAAGTGGGCTTTTCCCCGCAAAGAATCTTAATGCGGAAAAGCCAGCTGCGACGGCGCCCTTTAACGTTTTTACACCGCGTGCTCCAGCTAACGTTTGGCAGGCTGTTGGAATGGATGGATGGATGCGAAACTTTAATAAGGTCCTGAGGTACGCGACTCAGCGCGCTGCGGGCCGCTCCCACGTTGGGACAGTCAGGCCTTGCCCGACCGCCGCATCGTGGGCCCTCTGGACAGCCCATAGTTGCACCCCGGCATCAGGGCTCTTGATAGCGGAGAGCCATTTGTCTTCATTGATTTCTTCTGTGCCTCGTAACGAGGGGCAACGCCAGAGCATATGGAAGAAAAAATATTAAAAATTGTGGTGCAAGAAACGATTAGAAGGCCTATGATGTCCCGTCGTCAGGGGTCTGACGACCAAATACTGTAAGTCTTAAGATGACGTTTTGCACTGCGCTTTTAAAAATAGTTTCCTCTGATCAGCTTGGCTAACGTTAGCTGGGACACCCTATCGACAATTGGTAGCACCAGATGGCACTTTTTTATTCAATCTCACAGCGCAGTAGCGGCGAAAAATAACAACTACGATTGCACTTTCGCGTGTGGTTGTGTTTTGAGACCGCGCTAAAATATTTTGTTTCACTTAATTCCATGTTCATCAACTCAGCGGAACGGTTCTGTCAATTGTTTACTTTCGCTTCGTTTCCCGCTGTTTCGTTATTTCTTTCGCCTCTCTGCAAGCCCTCACAACAATGAACGCAGACTGTTTTGATGGGGATTTCTTTCTTGTTCTTGAGTAATTACAATAGAAAACCCCAATAATATTTTCTCTCACATTCGTTTAATAAAATACTTGGCTCGTTTCCATGACCGCTGCGTGCTTATGTTGTGAGTAGGGGTGTGCGAATATTGAAATTTTCGAATACGAATCGAATACGAATAAGGCGAAAAACTATCTTCGAATATCGAATCGAATATCGAATATATGTGTAGCATTAAAAAATTGCAAAACGAGGTAACAATAGCTTTATTACCATTTTAAAAATAATATTGCATTTTACGAGGCTGCTTCAGGTTAAAGAGGCACTCATTCTAGGTAATGCACTCAGGTTATGTAAGGTAATTCTCTGTCAGGTAAACGCTTGTTACAGATTATCGCGAAGGAAAATTGACTGCTCAACATGTTCAGAAAGTAAAGGATCTCTATGCACTGTGACAACATTGGTCCAGGTAACATTTTCTAGGTGCATATTGTATTGCGCATACTTACAAAGCCCGAAAGTACATCATATATTGTTATGAAAGAGCCCTAGAATAAAGCTTGGTAAAAAAAATCGAAACTGATGATGTCTCACGGGCCTGATGCAGATAGACTGGAACAGAGCGTACACATTCATAGTAAGGTTCGTTACAGCACTTAAGATCACAGTGTTGTAACACTGTGTCGTCGGTTTGTACCTTCTTTTGTCCTTGTTTTGTGTTGCGCTGTAACGAACCTTACTATGAATCCTAACCAACTGGCCCAACTTGCCATCTTGATGCAGAGCATACAGATAATGAGCGTATCATGTGAAGCTCTCAGTGAATAAACATGTTCTTAGGAGAATGTGGAGCAAGCATATAATTCGTTAATTGCGAAATTATTCACAGTCTGTCCGAATATTCGCCGTTTCGACCATTATTCGGTCGTCCTCGAATATTCGGGAATTTACGAATATGCATTTCTCGAATCGAATACGCTTCGAATAAGGAAAATATTCGATTCGTATTCGAAATTTCGAATATTCGCACACCCCTAGTTGTGAGCTTGGTGAAAAGAGGCATTCAAATTTGTCACACCAGCACCTACCAGTAATATATAACCGACTTATTTCCATCACGCACACATCACGGCGCACTATGCGAGACATGCATGTTCTTTGAAGCTTTCGAGAAGGCACTCGTTTTCTGTGAACTGCTGTAATATAGAGAAGCCTTGGAAGACGATGCTGGTACAAAGGTCGATCAGTACGCACAATGAAAACACGCACAACCTGCACACCATGGTTTCATAGCGTACTGACACGCAGGCTGCTTCTGACCATTTAAGTGCAGCCGTGAGGACATAAAATTGGGCTATGGGGCCATGTAATGCCCCCTTTTTAAAGAAAATGGACTCGGCGGATTATAGGATATATGTGTATCATTTTCACTCCCATGCGAAGTGCGTGTCAGTTTTCAGATTTAACTTTTGGGGAACAATACCTGATTGGGAAAGTACTCCATTGTGATTCTTTATACACAAAGCAATCTTTTCTCTTGTGCCCATCCAAGGGCTAAAGAACTACCCACGCGGGCATCGACAGCTTGAGAGGTTCGTCCCAAATACCATTTACGTGCTTCCCACTTGTTAAAAGCTAATATTCGTTGCTAAACTTAGCTGTTATCCCGATAAGGCAATGTAAGTCCTTTGAAAAAGCGCGAGTTGAAGTGATGACCGGTTATTTCAGTTGGAGGATTGAAACAAATGATATGTTTAAACACGCAACGTCATACTTATTATGCGGATCAACATAATGCTTTTGTGCTTGTACCATCATGGCAGAAATGTAACCACAGAAGCCCGTGAACCTCACCTGGACCCTAGCGTCTGCTCAGTAGTGAGGATGGTATAATTTAACTTCTGCAAGAAGTTGTTTTAGATTAGCTGATCCGTATTTTCAGTATACACCACTAGCAATAAAATAAACCGGCAAAAAAAGTGAGAAAGAATAATGTTTATTGATATGGCCTAAAGGCATCAAGTATATGTACACATAGTACACACTATTAAGGTACTTCATCACTTTCGTATGCACATTGCCATCATCATCCCTGATCTTTGTTCGTGCATGGGCTGGTGCATTTCCTTTTTGAATGCAAACGCTTGCTAGCTGAGCGAACCTCCGTAGATAGATAGATAGATAGATAGATAGATAGATAGATAGATAGATAGATAGATAGATAGATAGATAGATAGATAGATAGATAGATAGATAGATAGATAGATAGATAGATAGATAGATAGATAGATGCGTGCGTGCGTGCGCGCGCTTGTGTGTGTGTGTGTGTGTGTGTGTGTGTGTGTGTGTGTGTGTGTGTGTGTGTGTGCGCGTGTGTGTGTGTGTGTGTGTGTGTGTGTGTGTGTGTGTGTGTGTGTGTGTGTGTGTGTGTGTGTGTGTGTGTGTGTGTGTGTGTGTGTGTGTGTGTGTGTGTGTGTGTGTGTGTGTGTGTGTGTGTGTGTGTGTGTGTGTGTGTGTGTGTGTGTGTGTGTGTGTGTGTGTGTGTGTGTGTGTGTGTGTGTGTGTGTGTGTGTGTGTGTGTGTGTGTGTGTGTGTGTGTGTGTGTGTGTGTGTGTGTGTGTGTGTGTGTGTGTGTGTGTGTGTGTGTGTGTGTGTGTGTGTGTGTGTGTGTGTGTGTGTGTGTGTGTGTGTGTGTGTGTGTGTGTGTGTGTGTGTGTGTGTGTGTGTGTGTGTGTGTGTGTGTGTGTGTGTGTGTGTGTGTGTGTGTGTGTGTGTGTGTGTGTGTGTGTGTGTGTGTGTGTGTGTGTGTGTGTGTGTGTGTGTGTGTGTGTGTGTGTGTGTGTGTGTGTGTGTGTGTGTGTGTGTGTGTGTGTGTGTGTGTGTGTGTGTGTGTGTGTGTGTGTGTGTGTGTGTGTGTGTGTGTGTGTGTGTGTGTGTGTGTGTGTGTGTGTGTGTGTGTGTGTGTGTGTGTGTGTGTGTGTGTGTGTGTGTGTGTGCCAGCATTGCTATAATGGGAAAGCTGCGGTCGGTTCATTTTCATTACGTTTACACACTTAACCCTTGCAGTGCCAGTTTTTTTTAACGGATATTGAACAGGACGGTTTATTTTCTGTTCTTCAAAAGGAAAATGAAATTACACGGATAATAGCAAATGCACTCCTAGAATGGCAACTGACATTCACATCTTCGTTTTTATATGCCCTACTCAGTTTTGTTTCAACACGCACGCTTCCGCGATAATGTCACCGCGTCAGGGCCAAAAGAAAAAAAAATCTGCTATGCACGCAAGACAGGTGGAAGACACGCTAAAGAGTGATGCTTGTGCTACGGTGCGAATATTTGAACGGAGAATCACTGCGGAAGTGGTGCACAAAATTCTACAGCCACGTCTCCAATCGGTAGACGCGTGTTCCATGCACGCGACGCACAAAAGCTGCTAAAAAAAAAAAGAAAGCACAAAGCGTGCTGACAAAGAACCCAAACTGAGCAAACTTAGAGATGAGAAAAAAATAATGCTTCTACAGATATACAACAACAGACGGCGGAAGTACCTCAGAGCTCGCAAAACTCTGTGCTACTGAACGCATACGGCTGGAGGGAGAGTGGAGACCATACCTCTGTTTCAGTGGAAGTGAAATGGCTAAATTCTATTTAACTATACGGTACGTACGTGATACGTAGGTGCGACTTGGCGACATCGTTTAAACGTGACATTTCTGCCGCGGTTTCTATGCCTCACTTCATTTCTTTGTCACCGCACCTTCATCAAATAAATGTTACGTAAAAGCAAGATAAGGAAGCTATTTAGAGGGTGTATTTGCAAGGGTAGCAAGCACTGGTCCACATGGAAGTCAGCCAACATGAAGCAAGGCACGTCGTAGTCATCAGATCAGCAGTGGCAGCTTATGGGTATACGTCCCACTAAATCCAAGGGTCGACATCATCGTCTTCGAGTAGCACGTAGCAATATTTTCAACCCATGCTGCGCACCGCGCTTTTATGGCGTACTGACACAAATTTCCCCGTGCGGCTTCTTTCTGGGTAACTTTTTGAGCTTTCTATCATTTAATATGAAATTTTTCATGTTGCGTTCTCGAACGCAGCTTACCGGGATTCGCCATGAGGAACGGCCATTTCTCGAGCGCGAAATACTGGAAGGATTTTTATCAGTATGTTTTGATCTTAGCTGCGGGGCAAGACGCGCAAACTAACTGGAACTTACGCCTATTTCTGGGTGTGTTGCTGGACAAATAGGCTGCTTCGTTATTTTCACTGTTCTTTCTTTTTTTTTTGTGTTGAGCGTGTCCGATATGTTGAGTTACGTTTTTCAAGCAGGGATGCTTTCCCGGAGGTGACACACTTGACAGTGCAGAAAGCTCTACATAAAAAAAATCCATAAATACCGCAGCTCGTATTCACCGAGCATGTTTTTCACCTTCTGCTTTCTTCGTAGAGGAAAGCTGCCCTCATCGCCAATGAGATGGGACGAGGCCCTTCCGGCGTGCCGTCATTCATCCAGAAGGAAACCCGTAGACAGGCTTGTCTGTCGTCGGCCTAAACTAAGCAAATACAAGTGCTTCGGGCGGTATCCCCCATACGCGTTCCCGAAAAAAGTGACTTCTTGTTACCGCGCTTCAGTATTGCGTCCTTTTTACATGTTTCTTCTTTTTCTATTCGTATTCTTCAGAAAGGAATGAGTCAGGCAAGCAAAAGAACTTGGAAATACGGTCGGAATTCGTTACCAAACAAGGCTTCCTTGACGATTTACTTCCCGTTCCTCTATGTGCAGGGTAGCAACCCTGACGTGCGTCTGTTAAACTTCCTGCCTTTCTTCTGTCTCTCACTGCTTCCCAGACGGGCAACTGATGTGCAGAAATGTGTGTTGAGGATGGAAATCCTTGCGTACAAGGCTTCTATGGTTAGATATAACTTTATGTAGGCGTTCTTCTTTGACAGCGCTTTCTAAACGGTGCCTATGCGTGCGATATACTTTTCAGCAAAATAAACAACGTCAGTGCGAGCTCTCTCTAGAGCGGTAATTGGACAAGCATGCGAACTCTCTCAGTATAGCTATGACGTTCTACTGTTGAGTGCGAGGTGATGGGTTTTGTACCAGCTTTGGATGGTCGCATTCAGATGGGGTCAAAGTTAAGTAAAAAAAAAAACGTTCATGTGCCCATATTTACGTGTCTGTAAGGAAAGCAGGAAAGTCGGAAATAATCCGAGCTCACGTTATTCAAACAAGCGTGACTGATCACTGCTCTCAAATGCACAGGTCCAGTGGCATTGTAATCGGTTACTTCTACTTATACGTGGCAATCCTAACAACCACAGTTGCCAGACCCTAGCCGCGGTTCACACTAGATTACCGCGGCGGCGAGGTCATGCGAAAAGGCAAGGGCGCAAGACTTTGCAACTGAATATGTCTAGTTAAACCTCGGTCAACAACGCGTCCAACAAGCAACAACGCAATTCGCCGAAACGTCGGAGGACTACGGGTGACTTGCAAAGTGCAGCGAATATGGCCCGCACGGCGAGATAATTAGAAGTTTAACGAAATTCGCTTGGCAGTTGGACACGGGTGGCCATATTGCGACTAGCGGACCGCACACTGTAGCCTTCGGGTCCATTTCCTGCTTGAGTCCTGCTACTCAGTCAGGCAGTCAGCGTCTGCTCCGGTCTAAATGCACACCGTATTGTGCCGACCTATGTACCTCTCACGAACCTAGCTATGCACCTGCTGCTATTAGAACCCACTCCAGTGCTTTGCAGGGTGCAAGCAAGGAGCCAGAGGCAGCCAATGGCATCAAGGTTTGAAACTTCCGGGCATATCGTCGGTATTTTAAAGAGATGATGAACCCTTTAGTGGCTATTTGAATATCTGGCACCCATGCGCTCGACTATTGTCTCGGTACGGTCGGACGCTGCATGAATGAGCTGAAAGACGCGTCATGCATCCACGGAAAAGCGGTGCTCCTCCGTATGTATTTAGGAGAATGTCACTCGTCTCATTAAAAAAAATCGCAGTTTCGCTCGAAAGGCGGAGCATCGATTGCGATAGCAAATTAGTAGACAACTATACGAAACAAGGATAGTAGCATTATTGGCGGTATGAACTTGAACACACTGGCTTACTAAGTGAGTTAACAAGCATGGTCGGGCGCAGGAGATGCATTCGACTGTCCTTAAATTGTCTTTGCCAAGCTGCAGTAACTGCTCATGATAACCGCCGCAGCCTTCTGTATCCTATGCGTCGACACAAGCCCCGAAAGTACGAAAGACAAGCATTGTAAAAGTGTGCGAAAGAAACAAAAAAACGTCTTTTTTACTTTCCCAAGTCGCCCAGCTTGAATGGGCGGAGTCTTCGGTGAGCTGGTAAGTATAAAGTGGACGTCAAATATATCGTTCACAGCGGGCATGTAGCGGGCCCCCTGTTTTCGATGCAGCTGCTTATACGAGTAGGCGGAACGACAAATGGCTTGCGGGGCTGGTCGTTCGACAGCAGAAACGGGAGAGGGTTGGGGAATAATAAATATAACACAGCGTCACGAGAAGTCCCGCCTCGTTTTTTTGTTTTCTTGCGTCCCTCGTCGATCGAGTTCGTTCTACCGCGGAAGGAAATCCTTTTTTCCGTCCTGGTGCTGTCGCGACTCTCGGCCAAGCTTGTTCGACAATGGCGCTCGCAAATTTAATCCTTGGCACGCCAGGAAGCGGTGTCGGTTGCCCGCTCTCGCGAATTACCTTTTCTGGGCAGGCGATCGACAATAGTGCGGCCAGGAACTCTCCGTGAATCTCCAGCACGTGTTTCTTTCTTCAAATGTTGTTGGTGCTGCAAAAAAAGAGAGAGAAAAGAAGAAATAAAAGAAGAAATACAGGTAAGGAGGTCCTATAAATATAAAAAAGAACATATAAATTAGGCCTTGCAGGTACCTGTGCAATAGTTTCGCGCATAACGAAGGAGACCTTGAAAGTCGAGAATCCGAAGACCGAAGGTGGTTTCCATTTTCACAGATAAGAGAATAAATGAGTTCTTAAGCTTCGAAAGGAGTTCGCTTTAGGGCGTGGTGCTTAAAGAAGGTGGCACCGGCTTAGGGTTTCAGTCTTTTAGAAGTTCGCGGAACCGACTGTTATTCCTGCAGGAAAATATTGATGGATCTTTCGTTTGCGCAACGGCATAACAATGCGTGAGCGCAGTAATAACAAAAAGTGTCAGCAAAGAAATATTTACACGAAGTGTTTTTTCCAGAAGCCGTATTAAAACGTCGGAAGCGTTTTAGCAATTCCCCTTTCACTTCAAGCATACGCTGCATAACTAAAGGAAAATATATAATGATAGGGACGACTGAATAGTAGATCGGATGTGGCAACAGCGATTCGGCGAGCCAATCAGAAGGAAACTCACGTGTGTACTGTTAAAACCAGCCGCCAGCGACAACACCCGCACGTGACGTCACTGCACTAACCCTTTAAAACTAACACGCCGAGGATGACGAGGCCGCCTTTGACGAAGATAGGTCCTCCTATCGAAACGTTGGCCAGCCTGTCTGAGGTACTTCAACCCTGTTTAAAAAAGTTTATACCACAGTGTGCCATTCCATCTGCCAGCCCCTTTCTTGTTTTTGGACTTCAGAAAAAAAAAGAACTGCCGCTACTACTTCATTTGATCATTACAGCGAGCGTGGATCCCTAAACGTGAGGTAAGAACTACCCTGCAGCAGGTCACCGGTCATAAATCGTGTTCGTTGCGCAGACGTTGACGTTTGAAATGATGCGCGAAAGAGCAAGAAACCAGTGATACTAAACGAAACTCTCAAGGAAACAGACCTCATCGGAAGATGCTTCACAGGCTCAGCGCATGCATGCATGTTGTCCGTTACCGGTTTTTCTAAGCCGCTATTGGCTTCAGTCTGTGACTCCAGTGTCCTGGTTATGGGTCTCATCACGGGCGAGTTGTTGTCCGTCTACGCGAGAGTTGTTGTCCGTCTATTAGGGAAGACCGCCCTGGCGGAACAGTGATAAGGTAACTCGTCTCTTCAACCAGTCATGATCATCGAGGCGAAGAGCCCGCCCGCCCGTACGCTGTACACACTAAACCCCACCTAAGTTTTCCTCTCACTCCATCCGTTGGATTAGTGCATCGCGGGCGCGAACTCAGATGACCGAGAACGGACGTACACGAAGACTTGCAAGTCTCACGAGAGGGCTCGAGAGAGACATGGTCCTAATAGAGCGTGCCGGCGTTTTGTTAAGACGCGAATGAACGCGCCCGCGCCCGCCTTTGTCGTTATCGGGAGACGAACTCAGAAGTGACGCGCCGCACACTGTTAGCGCTGTGCGATTGGTGAGGCCCGTCGCATTAAAGGAGCCTGGCGTTCCCATGCCGCCAACTCTTCATTAAGTAGGTGTCCAGCCAAGCCTCTGTAGCTCCCGTAGTCGGCATGCACCCGGCCGGGAGCGCACACGCACATATTTGACCGGTAGGTATACCCGGAAGCCGCACTAGTCGGCCACCCACAGCGGTAGGGGATGCTCCACTATTTCACCAAAGCTCCGGGTGGGAGAAGAGGCGCCCAGAGGCCTTTGCAAACATAAAGGCCTCTTTGCACCCCCTTCTCGCATTAGAGAAACCGGTAGGTTTGGAGCGGCACCGAGATTCGAACCAAGTACCTGCCGCATTCGAGGTGGACGCTCTACCATTTCCCCACTTTGCGGTCGGAAAGGAAAGTGTGCGCACTTCATTCGGCGCACCTAACTCGCACTTATTCGTTATCACTTCGCATGGCTTAGCCGTGCATCTGCAGCAAATGCTCGGTACAACACGGTATGATACGGCCACGTGGAACTAGTTCGATTACGGAGCAACCATCGTCACTTGTAGTTCTTTCTTTCTTCCTTTCTTTCTTTCTTTCTTCCTTTCTTTCTTTTATTTCTCCTTTTTTTCTGCTGGAGCTGCAAGGTAGATAGTTTGATTCTGAAGTAGGTAGGAGGTCGAGGGCCAATGGAACAAATACATTTTCATTCGTTTCATGTCAGTGCTTCGTTAACCAACCCAGGGCATCCACTCCCTGTCGTATGCTTGGAGCGATGCGTTCACTGCTCTGCACTACGATCGCAAACCATACTTCGCACGGTAGAAATGTGAAGGTAATTTGTGGTTACTGTATTCAACAGACGGGTTTCACGGCCGCGGTTCCACGTACCGGTCGTTGTGCTTTCTGCTTACTACATTTCCCTGGTTTCGGACAAAATTCTCTGTTTCCCTAAACAATGCCTAAAATCCTAGGGAAATTTTCTTGGAGTTGGCAGCTATGCAGTGACGTCAAACCCTTACACTACAGAAAAAACTGGTGAAGGTTTCAACAGTTCTTGCGAGTTGAGAATGAATGTGACTACGCACGCAGACTTTCCGGGATGTGTTGATAATGCAACGCAGAATGTAAAGTTCATCACTTAGTGGCGATTCCATAACATCTTCCCGTAAATGTCAAGGAGAGATGAACACGAATTCAACTCGCAGAATGATAGCCCACGATTGCACTACTATTGTGAGCGCATGCTTTTATGGCACTCCGGCGACTAAGTGCGGACAGATAAGCCGGCTACATTTCACCGTGCATTCGTAACACGTTGGCTCGTAAACGCGTTCTATAACACATTGCCTTTTTCGTCCATCTTGATATGCTCGATGTACTGTCTGTGTACGGAAAAAAAATTAGCCTCGCACAATACATCCATGTGTATGGTATGTTTACGTCTATTCACACACCAAACATTTTTCACGTGCAGAGTACTATTCATTACCAATGCCGCATTCTGGTTTTCTTTTTGTTAAATCAAGGGACGTATATACTGCTTTTGTCATGGAAACAGCAGTTTAAATACGTGCATTTGGGTTCGTCCACTCTTCCTCAAGGCTCCAGTGGGCATGCTTCGTTGTTCTCTGCAAGCCATTTTTTATCCAGCGCCCGTGAAAGGTACCGCGCAAACATACGGCACACTCACAAAGTGCTGGGAGGTAAATAATGACATACAGGCATAGCGCGAGGCATAAACTGCAGCTGCCGTAGGTCTGAAAAAATATATATATACAAGGCAAAGGAATAAATAACGGCTGCAGCGAGACAGGTTCAATTTACCCACGTTTTGGGGACAGCGCACAGTCGCTGCTGGAAGAGCCAGACGCGGGATCCTGCGCGGTCCTTAAACGCAGCAAGATTCCTTTAGCGTGTGCAGGTGGAATACCATGCGAACTCGTATAGCAATCTCAAGTCTGTTCGCTTCTTCTTCTTCTTTTTCGCTTCGCTTGAAAAATAACGCGCTGCGCACCGTTATACATCTCAGGCAGAGTAGAGAATAGCCCTGACAGAAAAGCAGGAAAATCTTGAAGGGAACGTCATCGCGGCTATTACACCGGTAAGTAGAAGACATTTATTTGTTTTTGTTTTTTGCCACTTGAGGTATCAACACAGAAGTTCGATTTTTTTTTCTTTCTTTCCCAGAAAAAAAAAAAGGATCGTGGCAACTCACATAGGCTCGAAAACGCGACAGTGGAGATTAGGAAACGCGGCGAGATAAAGTTTGTTACAAAGTGTTATTACTACTAAATATAGTAAGAGCAATAGCTTACAGGTATTACTGCTACTAGGTAGTAATAGGCATAACATCATATTAGGTCACAGTATCTGTCACGCCGCGACACAAGCTTGTTCATTCCTGCACAGGATCCTGGCGATCTTCACGTGCTCATGTTACAGGGCCACGCTTAACAAACGGGCAAAATATACCAGCTGTCCCAGCTAACATGGACCATATCTAAAAAAAGAAAAAAAAACAGAAGGTGACCTCCTGTGTGTGGATGAAACGAAGTATGTTGTTAGCAATAATCTGTATAAGCCTTCGGTGTTGGTTTTATGAATGAATCAGCAATAATTAGTTAACGAACGTGTTCATTGTTAACATTGTGACCGCACTGTCAAATCAACGTTTGCAGAGCACATTTGAAAATATTACTTTCAGTTTGTGGCACGTTAACGCTTGCGTGACGCTTTTTGTATGTATGTATGTATGTATGTATGTAATATTTGGGGTTTTACGTGCCAAAACCACTTTCTGATTATGAGGCACGCCGTAGTGGAGGACTCCGGAAATTTTGACCACCTGGGGTTCTTTAACGTGCACCTAAATCTAAGCACACGGGTGTTTTCGCATTTCGCCCCCATCGAAATGCGGCCGCCGTGGCCGGGATTCGATCCCGCGACCTCGTGCTCAGCAGCCCAACACCATAGCCACTGAGCAACCACGGCGGGTTATGTATGTATGTATGTATGTATGTATGTATGTATGTATGTATGTATGTATGTACACACACACACACACACACACACACACACACATATATATATATATATATATATATATATATATATATATATATATATATATATATATATATATATATATATATATATATATATATATATATATATATATATATATATATATATGCATGTCAATATGTCAATGCATTGACGAATACTACAGCTATAAAGAGAGGGTAGCAGTAGTCAGGAGTCGTAACAAAACTCAATAAGAGGTATAGAATAAGGGTAGTATAAGCCTATGCCCCAACCTGCAGTCATGATGAGGATGAAGTAGATTAGTTTTATGACGATGTGGAATTAGCGATGAGAAAAGTGCAAACTCAGCATACTGTAGTAATGGGCGACTTCAACGCAAAAGTCCGGAAAAAGCAGGCTGGTGAACAAGCAATTGGAAACTACGACGTAGATTTTAGAAACACTAGAGAAGAAGTGTTGGTGGAATTCTAGGAAAGGAATAAACTACGAATAATGAAAACCTTCTTAAGAAAGCGTAGCACCAGAAAGTGGACCTGGAAAAGCTCTAATGGCGAAACAAGAAATGAAATTGATGGGGTAATACTTTCTGCCGATCCGAACATAGCGCAGCATGTAGACGTGTTATGTGGGGTAAGCTGCAGTGATCATAGCTTAGTGAGGTCTAGAATTCACCTCAATTTGAAGAGAGAAAGAGTAAAATTGGTCAAGAAGCCAACGTAGACGCAGTAACGTTAAAAGTAGACCAATTCAGGCTGGTACTTGCAAACAAATATGCTACCTTAGAACGGAACGATGAAGATGACATAGAGGAATGAATGAAACCGTAATTAGGCTGGCCTCAGAGGCAGCAACTGAAGTGGGAGGTAAGGCATCAAGCAACCAGTAGGCAAGCTCTGCGAAGCAACAAAGGACCTCATAAAGAAACAACAAGAATGAAAGTGTCCAACTCAATAGATAAGATAGAATTCGATAGAATTCGATATATATATATATATATATATATATATATATATATATATATATATATATATATATATATATATATATATATAAACGTACAGAACGCCATGTCGCTTACATCTCGTGTTTTTTTTTTAATGCGGAATGCCGCTATAGTTGAATAAGCGTAAATATTTTTCAAGAATGCTTCGTTTCTAGCTGCAAATAAAGTGCAATGATATTAAGTGTATAGCCCCTATACCCATATAATTGCTGAGGAGAGACGCGCAGTCTGCGGCCGGCCCCTCGACCACTCTAGAAAAGTATGTTTCACACTGTACGTTTCGAGGCTGGCAATAAGAGAACACTAGGAAGTCATCTCCGCCGAATGCTTTCGCAGATCCTTCCACATTTCCGTCGCGCAGCGGCCACCGTGATGCCTTATCGGAGCGAGCGATATGCATACTGTCCCCCGACTTACCCAGCAAACGCGTGCTGAAGCGCACTATACACCCCAAAGGGATCGATAGAGGACATCGCTCGAGCGTGGATCCGCGACCAGACAACGTGCGCAAGCGTGGACCCCATTCAAGGCGTGGTTGACTCAGGCCCTAATGGAAAGCAGGGCCCTCAAAATGAGGTGTCGCGAGAATCCTTCAAATGCATCATCAACAAGGCCAAGCTCGAGACGCTGCCCTACGTTCACAGTGTGTCCCACAGCCCAAAGAGAAATATTACCCGTATACGTGGCGTTTTCTGCAGCCTGTAAACTGTCCAGCTTGCGCAGCAGAGTTGGCAGAGACCGAGGCAAGAAGCCACGCTGCACAATCAGACACGTGCGAGTCAATTTGTGACGTCCGCCACAGGCGTGGTTATAGGATTCCCTCGACGAGCGACTCGGTGCGAACCTGCCACTGTGTGCGAAACTGTGCTCTATCTCTATCTCCTATCTCTGTCTCTCTCTCTCTCTTTATCCGCATACCCCCTTTCCCCAGTGCAGGGTAGGAAACATGACGTGCGTCTGGTTAACCTCTCTGCCTTTCCTGTTTTCTATTTCTCTCTCTCTCTCTCTCTCTCTCTCTCAACGAGCACGGTCGTGTATGCATGGGTCCGACAAGGCACTGTCTTAATGACCGCCTTAAAGAGCACGCGTTGTCCCTTTCGTCTGCAGACGGGGCTCATTTGCATTCACACTGCAAGGCGCGCGGCTGCCATCCCCAATTTAATCGCGCAAGCATTCCTCGCCGCGCCAAAGAAAAGAAGCAACGTGAGGTCCTCGAGCGGGCGCAGATGATTAGGCGGCGACTAGACGCAGTTGTTTGTATGTCACCTGTGTTGTTAAGTGAAAAAGGACTGTTTTTGCTGAGCCGCAGATATAGGCTTTTTCGGGCATGCGCAAAACAAAAAATTATTCGCAAGAAAAAAAGAAGAAGAAGAATAAAGTGACCATTTTGTCATGTTCGTGGTTCTTTCTATGTTTGTATTTTCCTCGTGTTTTATCAGCGTCTGTACCGTCAAAATTCTTGCGATTAGTATTTTGCGAACGCGCAGCGGTACGCTGTGGGGTGGAGGGCTTCCTTTTAATTTCAATCGTAAGTTAGCGTTCGTGTTTTCGATGCTTTTCTTTCCGGCCCCGTGTGTTTCGCTCTTGTTTAACATCTTTAATGATGTACCAACTGGCTCAAAGATACTGTTCTGGAAGCCAATGTGCTTCTGGGACGTACACCCAATGACTAAGTTGCAGGTTGCGTATAAAGCCGAGAGAGAGAGAGAGAGAAAGAGGGGGGGGTTAAAGAAAAGAGATGGAGGCTAACCAGAGGACAGCTCCAGTTTCTTCTAATAACGTATATATAGAACAACCTCCACGCAAAATATTAGGTTTGAAATACGAGCGAAGGTGTCACGAATAGCTGCCAAATACGGACGCTTATGACACCGAAACTAAGAAAAACACCTGCATTACCAGCCCAACACGTCGACACCCTGCACTTCCTGGATCTCCGATATTAAGCGGCGCCCTGTCACGCTGAAAATCTCGGAGTATAGGGGCGGGAATTTGCGTCATATCCATTAAACACTCGGCGCATATGCCTTCTGTATGCTTAGGCAGTATTTCAAAACTGTTAATGGAAAATTATACGACTACCCGTCCTGCAGCTTTGCCAAGATTTATTCAATAGTACATAATGTACTATTTTGTATCTAATGCTATGTTCACACTACGGTCGTAACGCGCGTAACAGCTCTTTTGGCGTATCGAACGTAACGGCTGTAAAAAACGTTACGGCAGTTAAGCCGGCACCTTTGTTCACATTTACTGCTGCTTAAATTACGGCTTTTACAACAGGCCAATCAAATTTGGAGCTGCAGAATCGACGTCACCAGCGGTCCAATATGGCTCCTGCCAACATGCGAGCGCTGGCCGAGAACGAAGAAATTCACGCTCAAAACAAACTTATAGTCATGTATTCAATCGCCCAAAGACGACGAAGGCGACGCAGAATGGTACGTCCACACTAGCGACAAAAACGCGCGCGACACAACGTGCGCGGCGAGCGGTGCTGTCGCGCGCGGCAAGATTCACGAAAAGCGGCAGCAACGCGCGGCAAACGCGCGAATGGGTGCGAGACCCATTTTTCGCGGCAGACGCGAAACGTCCACCAATCAGAAGCGAGCCGCTTTACGAGCCGCGCTTTTGTGGCGCCACCTGTCGCATAAGCAAAGAATCATAATCTATGGGCTCTGAGACTGAACAGTGACACGCGCGCCGTAAAATCTCAGAGGCCATTTCCAGTCAAGGGGGCTGTTTTTGTTAAGCCTTACCACACCGCCACTGAGGCGTCGACGAAGAATTCGCCTCGCAATGGAGGCGTTTTTGGAAACCGTTCGCGGATATGCGTACCTCTATGATAAATCGAGCGTCGGACAAGGAGCTGCACGCCAACCGCTGGCACATTATGGACAGCAGTTTGGCATGACAGGTGAGTAATTGGTGAAGGTGGGGAAGCAGAGTGCGCGCCTGGCCCTCAGTGTCCCTGTACCGCACTCAAAACTTTCTCGTCCGCTGTCTGGCACGTCGGCGTCGCACAAGTAAAGAACAAACAAGTATTATAGTGTTCACAGTCACCAGTAGCTCCTCGTCCGTATCCGACATGCCTGAGCGTGGCCGGCAGTGGCGCAAAAAAACACAGTCACTTCCGATGGAAGACGAAATGGGCAGAACGGAGAGCGCGTTGTCGCGAGAAGTATCGAATGGAACGGGACAACGCGGGACTCCACGGGCCGCTGCCGCGTGCCGCAAAACGCGACTGTGGACTTGCCCGCACGCGTCTGCCGCGCGGTCGCTTGCCGCGTGCGGCGTGTCGCGCGCGTTTTTGTCGCTAGTGTGGGCGTACCAGAAGGGTTTGGGTGCGGCAAGTATTTCTCGACAGGGCCGTGGACGGCGATTTTCACAACCTTTTCGCCAAGCTCCGAGTTGGTGACGCTGCGATGTTTCATAACATCATGCGCATGTCGCCCCAGCAGTTCCGCTTCCTTGAAAACCTAATGAGACCACTCATCGAAGTTCGGAGCACGCATCTGCGGCCATCGATTTCCTCGGCGGATAAACCAGATGAACTGAAAACAGTCTCGCAAGGCGCACTGCAAAAATTTTCACGAACACAGCCAATCGTGCGCACGGAATGGCGGAATGGCACTTCCCGCGCCCGGAGCTGTCTGCAGACGGGAGGACCGAAGTGTCGTCACCGGTTGTTGAAAGCCGAAAGCTTATCGGTCATTGGCTGTGTCGCAACGGTCGTAACATAACAGTCGTAAATGTTGCCGACCCTTTAACACTCTCACCCACGATTTTTGCGAGAATTGCGCACGTTGGTACCTTTACGTTCGCAGTCTGAACTGGACGCATACGCTTGTTACGCTTCCGCTTACGTATGTTACGAAAAATCGGCGCCTTACGAACGTAGTCTGAACATAGCATTACGTAGATCCAAAGCAAACTTTTGTGTTGGTTGGCCTTTAAATTCCTGATCTAAATACAAAGCACTCAGTCCGCTCAAACTCCAGCTACCAGTGAGAGTGTTCTACATATTGTAGAGCACTGGTAAGGTTTCTTTTTTGCAGTTTCTTTCGGGGGCACCGTGATCAAGCGTGCACATCTTGCCCAGCGTCCGTGTATGCTAAATATTAATGGCCGTTTCCTTTCCTTTCTACGTACGCCTGTCTATACATTAACATAACCTTAATTATTCCGTACCTATTCGCCCCTTGTTTTCTCTCTAGTGCAGCGAACATTGGGGGTCCACTTGCAGCTACTTACTTTCAGCCGAGGCCCACGCACTCAACCTTATTCCGCTCACCGAACCGCAAGAAAGCGCACAATGTGGTTCCGTCGCCTGGGCACATACACATGCATGGAGAGAACGAACAGAAGCTCCAGATAAGAGAGCGTCGCGAGTGTTTCTGCCAGCGTTCATGCATATTTAAACGGGCCTTGCGGAGACACACAGACTCAAGTGCACCACGCGGCTCGATCTTACTGGGCTTCTTAGGCACACTACAGTTACCAACGGTGGCTGCGGTTTCTTGTATATCTTTAAAGATTCATGAAGAGGCCGCTGAAGCCCTGCAAAATTAGGCGTTAGACGGGACAGGCACCCCGCTGAAATTATAAGTACACGCTGCAGAAAGACTCAGACCATCGCGCTATTCTGCGTAGGTCGATGAAGGACGCCTTGGATACACCGTGTTAGAAGACCGCCACGCTCGACGAACTCGCTTGCACGATTCTCCACGCTGCTTTCTAGCGTCGTGAATACGCTGCGTATACGCACACATTCCGCTTGCGGTGCTCTCCCAGCGCTGTCGTCAAATAGGCGAGAAGCGCGCCGCAACAACGCTAATTTCAACTTGCCCGGACACAGCCCAAATGGGCCGGGAAGCTTTCTGAACAATGTAGTGATAGACGCATTTCCCCTTCCTCGGGCTACTAGCGTTGATTGACTGATTCGTGGGGCTTAAAGGCCCAAAGCAGCACTGGGTCTACGATGGAAGCCGTAACGGAGGAATACGGATAAACTTTGAATGAAAATGCGTGAAATATTCAATCAGAATGCGCAGCAAAAGAGGAACTAAAATCATAACCAGTATTTCTGTAGGACAAAGACGCGGCACCTTTTTCGGAGGGCCGAAAGGACCGTCAAGGAAGGTTTATACATGATGACGAGACGGTTCGTCAGGGTTCAGTGAATGATCTAAACCAGTGCTGGAAGGTATTGGGTTCGAAATCACTATATAATTTACACGTGCAGATTTATACCCTGCCGTTCGCTTTTCACAAGCGACATTATTCTCCTATGCCGTGGACGCTGGCGGTGCTAATAAACACGTGTTCAGACTGACCATCACTGCTGGCAATGCTGGGGCATCTCAAACATATTTAGATGCAAGTCACCGAAAGGCCTGAGAACCGGCGTCGCGCGGGCACAGATGCAATAAACTAGAGGCACAGCAAACTCCCTGCCCTATTCAATGCTTCCTTTCAAGCCTTGCCCTTCCACACCTACTTCTAACACAATTTTCGGCATTGTTATAACAATCCCATGAAGCAAACAGACAAACGGGAAAGAGAAAAGTAGAAGGCAGGGAGGTTAACCAGAATAACGTCCGGTTGGCTACCCACACCGGGGGAATGGGAAAGGGGAAAACAAAGATCACAGGGAGAGAGAGGAGGGAAGGAAAGAAGGAAGTTGCGGCGAGTTCGCTGACGCGTGTGGTCTTACAGAAATTGCAGACAAAGGAGCCAGAAAAAGCCTACGGGGAAGTTAACGGTTATGTTGCAATGAAATGTAGAAATCCCGAGGGAAAAGCAAATAAGGGAAATGAAAGCGGACGAAAAGATTACTTGCCGCAGGCGGTAGTCGAACCGACGTTCTCCTCATTATGCGTGCCGTGCTTTACCTATTTAACTGACACGGCGGCCGTCGCCCCCTCCAGTTGCTATGGTGTTTGTGTGCGCGTGCAGGGGAGTGTTGGCCAGTGCCACCACGGTCATGACAGCAGATGCAGAGGCCAGCGGTTAAAAGAATATGCCGCATCTGCTGCCCTACATGGCCGCGAGTGGCACGGGCTAACACTCCCAGGTTTCTCTGGCTTCAGTGTTTGTTTGCTTCACATTGTTGTAAATAACAAAACAGTCAAGCGCATCGGATTCCCTGTTTCTTTGGGCCACGTTATAAGGCACGCGAAGCTTATATAACGCCTACGTTCCAGCCCAGTTCGCCCAGGCTCTTCAGACCTTTCAGGTACTCGACGACTTCAAGAAGTTTGTCCTTTCTCTCCAAGCTCCCTCTTTTAACTTCATCAGGCAAAAAAAAAAGTGAATTAGAGCAGACAAACATTATGCACCGCGGGCCTGGCCAAGCACCGAACCGTCGTCGTTTTGATCCCAGAATCTCAACACTCGGTGCTAGAACGTGCTCGAACGAGCTTCCTTCATTTTTTGTTCACATTTACCCTACCTCAAGTATAGGCCGACCAAACCATCGCTACCCCTATTAAGTAACTGACTTCTTTCTGGTTCCCCCCCCTCTCACTCTCTTGAACAAGCTAATGGCGCTCCAGAAGCAAGTGAAGCGCACTGAAAAACGAAGGGCACCGCCGATGCCGTCAAACTAGGTAGCGCTAGAGAAAGTAATTAGCGCTCACGATGAGCAAGCGTATTAACGAAATAAGACGAAGCGTATTCCGGTCTTAGATTACGGCGGAGGCGCGTAGCTGTCTGAAGCATTGACACGGTGTCCGAAACTTGTTGGAAACATCTTTCAGATATTCGGCGCTTTGAAAGCAGTTGTAGATGCGGCACTGAGACGTGATTTTCTGCCCACCAGCGGAGAAATGGTCTCACACGTGCACACTGAGACAAGGAATTGTCACTTCGCTGAGCCTTAAGGTCAGCTGTGCGAGTAAACACTGTCCTTATGGGCAAAAAGTGTAACGAGCAATCTATGTATTTATGAGAACGAAAATACAAAGAACTACAACCAAGTTCGCGGCTACGCGCAGCGCTAAAAAGGGCACCACGCAAGCACGAAGAAAATGACAGGGGGCTGCGTCGCCCTCTTCCTGTTAAGGACGTCGGTCCTCCGCATTGTTTCCTGCAGTATGAACACTGCGTTCTTCCACGCACGTCCTATCCACGAATGGATTTCAAGTCGCTCAGCCCGTTCTCGTTTTGAACGTCAGCTGCAGACGCAGCCCACCACTTGGTGTCGCCGGAAGACCCGACAGAACTTTCAGTTTTTAAAGCAAAACATTCTTGCAAGCTATTCGATTGGGCAGCATTGGAAAGGTGAAGGCGTCAGTCTTTCACAAATATAAGCGTATGGTGCTCACTCGACTAAAAAAAAACAAAAAACTTATACAATTCATTTAGAGTAGAGTCAGGATAGTGTCTGCAGTCCCGACATCAACGGCAACCGTAATGCCGACAACGACGAGGATAGCAAGGCGATCACAACGCTGCCGACGAATACGATGGCATTACAGCTCACATGTAGTGGCCAGGAATCGTGATCCAATTCTGAACCAGGACAAAATAAGTTTTTCGTCCGACCTCTAGCGAATAAAAAACCTCTTATTGAATGATGATCATATATGCGATAGAGGCTACGAAATTTACCGGAGGCTTTCTTACGCCTATAGCTGTAGTACATGAAAAGTACCACGGCACATCTTCAACGAACTTGAATTCAGTTCTCGTCCAGCGAATCCCTTTTCAATACGCCACTCTTATCTCGGTAACGCACTCCTTAGACTTGAAGCGTCGCAAGGAAGTTCACTTACGCTTTTTTTCTCTATGTATAAAGAGTAGTGGCGTCAAAATCGTAAAGAAAAGCCCATAAAACTAAATGAAAAAGCTCCCCAACCTTTGGTAGACGGTTTATTACGGATACATTCCCTATTCGATCTCTCTTGAAGGCAACTTGCAGCTCACTTCAGGGATGAGAGAAGCACAGCACTTCATATAGCCTTCGTCTGGCCGCTGTTTCGTTTGGATGCCTTGCTTGACCAATTCCTTTCTTTTTAATGGGGAGGCATTACATGCCCCATACGCGAAAATGCGGCGTCGGCGGCAGCGTGACCGAGCGATGGTGCCAAAAATGGCCGACGGCACAAACAGCGAAAATGCTCGAATCGATTTCAAATTTGACATGGTGGTTCTTCTAAAGTAAGTAAATTAATGGCTTTGAAGAGAGCATGTGGTACATTTCGGTCTAGGTGGGAACCGAACTCGGACCTCTGCGGTGCGACACGAGCACGCTTCTCCGAGGCCACTGTGGCTCCGCGACTCTGGCTGACTAAAGGTGTGGCCTAGTGCATGCGTCATTGGGCACGTGAGGGGAACAGCCAATGGGGAGGAGGTGGGCAGAGTCGTGAGTGTTTAAAATGAGCGCGCTGCCTCCAGCGCGTCACTTGCTCTTAGGATTTCATCGGTGCCGAGTCCACTGCGATGAACTCTCGACGCACGTCTTGAGTGCAGAAAATGAGCCAGTCTGTGGCCTATGTATGCGCCACACACACACACACACACACACACACACACACACACACACACACACACACACACACACACACACACACACACACACACACACACACACACACACACACACGCACACACACACACACACACACGCACACACACACACACACACACACACACACACACACACACACACACACACACACACACACACACACACACACACACACACACACACACACACACACCGAATCAACAGAAAGAACTTTAGGCATGTCGAAAACATCAATCGAAAACATTTTATAAAGCGAATATAATGCATTCGCCTTCCCACCCGTAATCAGTCTTAAGTGTCTAGGCTGGTTTTTTTTTTTAACTGTACACCTGCGCCTTCGTCGCTCCCAGTATAGTGTGCGTGCTTCATCACCAACAGGGTTACTGCTCCTGGAGGAGTCGTTCTCGTTCGCGCGTTTTCGCCGCCAGACGATTAAGGACGTCTGCTCGGTGCTCCGGTCTTACTCTTTCTGTGTGCGTTTCACCTACGTTAGTGAAACACTTGCTAATGACTTGGCGAGATCTTAGTGCTACCGGGAATGGTCTTCGCCGAGGTGCTATCCGTCTTGGTAAAGCGCTGCGCACTGCAAGGTCTAGCATTTCACACCGGAAACACGAAGCACTCATACGAAAAAGTTCCGTGCATGGATTATGGTGTTGCCTGCGCGAACTCGGATCTTCTGAGCTAAATGGTAAAGAGTGCATCTCAGAAGCGTTTGCGGCAGACGTTGCGGAAGGTTAGGTCATGCAAGGACGTCGGCGGAAACTTGAAGTAACTTGTCGATATGCACCTCACGAAGCTCAACACACTGAACTCCGCAAAAACACGCTTAGACTAAGTCAAAGGTGGGTGACGTCATCGACTATAATATGTCAGATCCATAGTAAAAGAGAACGAATCGCAGCCCCGTTGCGGAAATGTAAACGCCAAACTCTTTGAACTCTGAAGCATGGAAGACTTTGAAAATTGGAACCACGATTGCCGGGCTTGACTGGCAGCGAGATAGCAGCGTCGAGTCGCTGCAAATCTCAGTACGAAGTCGTTTGTTCGACTCCCGGCTCCCAACCGTCGTATTGTGGTAGAGGTGGAATGAAAAGAAGCCTCGTGAAGGACGATGCCACCTGCGCCAAATGTACAATTCTGGCACAAGACTCCGATGTATACGCCCATTTGTGGACTTGCCCATGCACAGGACACAACCAGGGAGGGGGGATATTCTGTAGGAGTCCACCTAGTGGATTGTCTATTTCGGTCGCTACTGATTGGATGCAGCTGTACGAGCGAGGAGGAGACGAGCGGCCCTAGCCAATCAGCAGCGGCAGAAATGAAGAGCCCACTAGGTGGACTCCTACAGAATACCTCCCCTGGAGCCCTTGCTCAGATGATATGACCTCCGTAGTTGCCGGCAAGCTGACTTCAGCATGCAGAGTTAAGATGATTAATTACAGAGACTTACTAGACACTTCCTGCACGATGTAGAGTTTCGTTCTTACTTACATTGTTTTACTATGCCATAAAGCAGCCCTCCAGGATATATTTAAAAAAAGATAAAGCTCGCGCGCTTACATAATTGCTAGTTAAACAAAGGTTATGACAATTAAATAAGAGCCCCCCTCCCTGCTGCAATATATTTAATTGCCCCAGTATTTAGATATCAATCAATCAATTAATCAATCAATCAATCAATCAATCAATCAATCAATCAATCAATCAATCAATCAATCAATCAATGTAAAGTGAGATAAGGAACCGGTACGCTTTGAGCAGCGAGTAAGCTGACGTCTGTTTTTACGACTGACTGATCGCAAACTCCCTATCGGCTGTCGTCTACAAATACAGCGATTTTCCACATGTAAAATCAAGTTATTATATATTCAAAAAGCGTTTCAATATTCCGAAAATGACGGGGGCATATTATTGTAACAACAAAACACTCTGAAAACGTGTCGTGCACACTAGCTGCTACGACAAAAAAAAAAAAGATGAAACACGGATGTTCGTGTCTTTACTTATATAGCGAGAATAGAACAACGAAATAATAAAATGTACACAACGATTGATTCAACTGCTGCATGAGAAATGGCGATATTGAATGTTGAGGGGAGCTTCGGTTCAACGAGCACGGCTGTGCCTTTTGTGAACAAAATAATGAGCTCCGTCCCCAACCCCACATCCCTTTCTTTCTTGTCCCGCTTGCAAAAATCTCCACGTTCGTCATCGCACTCAATAAACATGGCATATGCGCTTTTGTTATCACTATACTAATGGCGTTACCGCTGCTGTTTTTGTTGAAGTTTTCATTGCTGACATTTCCATTACTGATGCTGCAGCGGCTGCTTATTGTCGTTGTTAAAATTGTGGTTGGCGAGTGACGTTGTGTCGTTCCCGTTGCCGCCAGATGCCAATGTTGTCGCCGCCATTGTTTCCTGACGCCAACGCCGCCGCTATAGCTGATTCCTGTGGTTCTGTGTCGCACGGCAAAAAAAAAGATAATAATAAATAATTTTAAAAAATAAAAAAAACATCTCCTACTTAGCTTGGTTGCACGGTCGCAGAGTTGCAGTTCGGTTGCATTATTTTCACGGCAGCCACGGTTAACGGGAGCGAGATCATATTGCTCCCCGTTCGAAGAACAAAAGGAAACACGAAAGGGGATCAAATTGCACCCTCGCAAAGAGCCCCCTTTTTCCGTGAAATCGAATTTCGGGTCCCGGCCTCCACTCGGATCGAAGTGGTGCGGAAATCGTCCCGGCTCTCGAACCGTCACCGTGCGCCCCCGAAACAGCTCCTAATGCACGTCACTGTATGCCTGCCCTAAAAGTCAATCTTATTTTACTTCCTCGTTTTAGAATTTTACGTTTCAACGGCGCGATTGCCCAACGTACCTGTGATGGGTGGCGATAAAATGGGATGGAGAAGAAAATATATCGCATCCATTTATGAACAGAAACGATAGGAAGCAGTGAAATCAATGAGAGCTCTAAAAGACACTAATGGCGAAGCACTCTCGTCTGGGGGAAAAAAAGAAAGAAAAAAAAAGGCGGCGGAACAGTTTCCATGCATTTTTTTCTTCTATGTAATAATAACAAGAAATGTTTACATGCTTTTCCTGCTTTTCCTGCAGTAAAGCCTTCATTAGTGTTTTAGTATGCCGTGAGTGGAACCAACTACAACGTTCCAAAGCGGTATACGCATGTGCACAACGAACGTGCTTCCGACGTCGTAGCTTTCGCGATCTGCAATGACAGCGCCGAAATGCCGGCCCGAACTCATCTCATGTGGCTACACCGACTGAAATCGAAACCTCGGGCTTCGTATACCTTTTTTCGCCCACATACAAGAGCGTTGCGGGGTGAAACACACGCGCCCAACAGAACGCGCTCGATTCCGAACCAAAAAAGTGCATTGTTGCCTATGCCAGTTGATGGCGGGTATTAGAATAGCGCGCTGCCTGATATGCGCTATATACGGTGACCCGCGCCGGTGAAGTTCTGTATGCGCATGCGCAGCCGCAGCGCTGGAGACGCGCATGCGCGCGTCGCTCGGACGAGTGCCTTATGGGGTGCTATAAAACATTCTATTATGTCGCGGCGACTTTTAGCTGGCCCGCAGAATATATGAAACGCCGTTCCTGTTCGACATTCCTCTTTCTCCCTATCCGCCTGCATTTCACGTACATTCGAACCGAAACGAAAAAAAAAACAAGAAGAAAAGAAAGGAAAAGAGCGCGGGAATAACACTACCAACCGTAAAGACCTTCAGGGCACCCAGGCTCAAAAAACACCCCACGGGACTTTTTTTTTTTTTTTGTCGTTGTGAATTCGGGTGGCACGTGTTGGCTACCATGCAAATAGCGCATACAGCGGTTAAACTATACGCACATTGCGAAACTTCCTGTGCGTGGCTCTCGCTATATGGAAGATCAAACAAAAAAATGCCGGTGCCACAAGCGAGAGCTTTGTTGTACGCGAAACGCAAACTGAATTGCGCGCTGCGCGCACTCGCGGGAGAGGAGCCCCTTACTTCCTGCAGTTCCGTGGTCCGAGCTGAATGTTTTTGTCGCACGAACGCTCGTTCAAAAAAAAAAAGACGTACGAAACACACAAAACACACAAGCACAAACACATGAATACACAGATAGGCGCGTACTTTCCTCCTAAGCAGCCCACTGCTGTCTAGCTTTGTTTCGTCTGTTTGAATTGAATACTGCCGGCGCACAAATGCGTACCAAAAGAACATACTCACACACACGATTTGCTCTGGGGCAAACGAGCACCTTTGCTCCATATTTGCCTCGTCTTTCGTAACCCATGTGCGCAAATTCGAGACATTGCTGACGCACAGACGCACCTTGAAAGACGTATAAACACCACGCGCAGACGAAGCGTTACTCTTAAACAAACACACACGAAAAACCTTTTCTCCTTTTTCTTTTGTTTGCTCTGCTTCCTTTCAATATGAGCGGAGAAGACTCGCAGTTAGACTTGATTGTTCAGTTGTAAGTTACTCACCAGTGAGACTACTCGCTTTATGGAGCCAGTTTCGCAACACACTGCGTGTTCATCAACACTCTCTGTGAGTGCTATAAATAAAATGAAGTGGCCGAATAATGCGTATATATGCATCAAAAGGAAGAGAATATGTCAGCCGTACTATGCAAATTCATTGTTGCCTTTTACACCGAGCATGTGTTTGTATAGTGCGTGACCTGCTTTTCTTCCCGGTTTATCTGTTTGTTTCGACCCCCCCCCCCCCCCCGAGCGGTGAAAAAAAAAAAAATCTAATTCGATCTCGGCAAGTTGCCATAGAAACAAACAGACCCCGTGTGCACATTATGCCGCGCGGTTCTTTCTCTCTCCTCCGCCCCCTTTATTATTATTTTTTATTGAGGCCTTCTCAAGGTTGTTTGTCGCGGGTAAGCAAGACTTCTCATAATGGAAGCACAAGAAACGGACGGTTATCTTGCACGCTCTTTCACCTCACGTCAAAAAGTCGTGCCGACTCGAAAGCAAAAGTCAAGCACGAGGTGCAGACCATTCCTCCGAGCACGACCTGAACGCAGTACTTTACTCCGACTTCAGCGACACGGAGAGAAGTTCATTCACGCACTCGTTGAGACGCTCCTGCAAAAAGAATATCCAAGTTGCTTCCACAAAAGTGACAAAGTCTTCTATGCATATAACGCAGCTATGAAGTCTGACTGCGAGGGCGTGCGTTCGCAGATATATATATATATATATATATATATATATATATATATATATATATATATATATATATATATATATATATATATATATTTGTTTTGTATCAAGTTATGTTGACGGATTGAAGTGCCACGTAACGAAGTCGATCGTTTTGGGCGAGCTCTGGTGAATAAAGAATGGGAGGTCCTTAGACGGGTGTCGCCTTTCACCCTCCGACAACCGGAGCAAGTTAAACAAATACTAGCAAGCAGTGTATTGCATTACGCGCGTTCATTTGTTTTCCTTTTACTTTTTTTAAAATTTTGCTGCTTTAACTCACGTTTTGTATACATTTTTTTTTTTAGAACCAAGGGTCCCGTTGCAGTCATTGACTTTGGGATCCTCGTCTGCATACTATTTGTTACTTACTCATAGTTAATAAATGAATAATAAACTGAAACTGAAATACGACAATGCCTGATTGACAACAACTTCTCGGTACAGTTATGATGTCTGACTTTGGGTAAAATTTGTTATTGTTCGTCGTTTTTCTTAGGCTTTACTATTGCTATCCCCGAACTTCTGTTTCTTATTGATTTATGCATTTCCTGAATTGACTACCTCGGTTTGTGCGTGCAATCTTTTTGTGTCCGTGTTATACGCTTGTATATAACTGCAAATGTATTAAACGTGTCACCGAGCCATGCAGCGGGGGGTGGGAGGGGGGCCACTTGCCCCTCCCCTGCCAAAAGTGGGGGGTGGGGGCGAAGTATGCTGTTTGCCCCTCCCCTCACTTCTAAAAGTGGGCACTTTCGGATGCAGGCTAGAAAGTCCAACAAAACTACAGCGAAAGCTAGCATTTCTTTCGTAATAGAATGACCACGTAAATAACGCTTTTCTTTACTGCGTATCCCCTGCTTGGGCAGCGAGGATCGTCTTTTGCGCCCCCTCGGGACGCCGTGTAGCGGGAGACGCGTTGCATTCGGTATACACGCTCGCGTTGCGCAGTTGGGCTGTTACCGCCCTAACAAATGTCACTTTGGGCTACCTGCCCAGTGTCTTGGGACCACTGCATCCGTATTCCGAAATACAATCGGCTTGCTATATTTAACCTGCGGTCGAGGGGGAGGTCCGGAGCAATGTTATAATTTTCCCCGTCATTTTTCAATGGGTACCTGGCCATTGTGGAATCAGTGGCAATGATTCCAACGATAACGCTGCTCGTACAGCACATCATGAAGAGCAGAGCGTTCCGATTCCGCTTTCGAGGACAGACGCCGCTAGGCAGCTTCGACACTTGGCACGCAGTCTCACACTGACCGAGTGGAACTCGCCAAACTTACGACTTACACGACTGCATCGACTAAACCCCTCCCTGCAACTCCGGCCTCCACTCGGACTTCCTCGACGTGAAGCTACGCTTCTCTGTCGCCTTTGGTTAGGAGTTGCCTTCACAAAGGCATACTCTACATTAATTGGAGTGACTGACAGTGGAGCATGCGAGGTCTGTGGCACGGAAGAAAACATCGACCACCTGCTGTGCCACTGTCCACGATACACCCCTGAGAGACAAGAACTTGCCAAAGCTTTTCAAAACCTGGACAATGGGCCGCTTTCTGTGCAGGTGCTGCTGGAACACCGCCCCCATCGCCCGTCGGCCCAAAAAGCGGTGAAGGCACTTTTGTGCTTCTTAAGGACGACGGGCTTGTGCGACCATTTGTGACTCTAATTGCAATTTATGTAAGGCCACACACGTCAGCGAACTCACTGCAATTTCCTTCTTTCCTTCCCTCCGCTCTCTCCCTGTTATTTTTGTGTTCCCCCTTTCCCGTTCCCCCGGTGTAGGGTAGCCAACCGGACGTGATTCTGGTTAACCTCCCTACCTTCTTATCTCTTTCCCTCCTCCCTCCCCATCCAACGACTAGTTGTGCCTCACGGCATGAAATCTTTGCATCGTCAAACTCTAGAGCGTTTTAATCTGAGTCCAGAGTAGCCTATATAGCGTTGCAGTCTCAGTACCATATCACCATCAAAAATTTAATCAAACCCTTTACAGGTATAACTGTCGAATTTTATTGTGTAATCACGACTTATCGTAGGTATGCTCGTGAAAATGACCTAAGTCGAACGTGCAGAGCCATTTCGATACCAATATGACACTGACTTGATCTTTTTCTAAAAGTTCGTGTCACTTCTGACTGCGTGGATCTCGTTATCAGGCTGTTTATAAATAAGAGTTTCACTATTACTTGTTTCCTGGCAGGAGCAAGAACAACAAATAATTCATATTCTGGAGAAATGAGGGCCACATTTTGGTGGCACGTACCGAAAATTTGAACTCTGTAGGTTGCTTATGTGCTCAGTTACCGAATTACTCACGTTCTCCCAATCTTTATGCGTCATACACGGCATTTGGTCGTTGCACCCGGTATCCTCGGTAAATTATGCGGGGCACGGTGTTTGTATTCATTCGAAGTACGAAGCAATGTTCCGAGTGACGAGCCAGAAATGTTTGTTCTGTGCAGCTTCATTACAGCCTTTGTAGAAAGTTGCTCACTGAAGCGTCCCAGAGCGTCATAATGCTGCTAACAGAAATGTTTCCCAGACAGCAGCACGGGATGCGGGCTTGAATTCTTCGAAAGTAGGGAGAACATTAGGCGCAATGCGTCGCAACACTTTCACTTTTCTGCTTTAAATGCAGGTGTTGCAGTTAATTACTAAACCCCCATTTTTCCAAGTGTTCTTGTGAACCATACAAGATTCATAGTTTGTTTCTCCAGTGTCCTCGGTGAGCTAAGCAAGGCATCTTGTCTATATATCTGGGGAAGGTTAGGGGTATGGTATGGGTAATGTGTGCGCAATGTTAAAAATGGGTGGGTTAAATGCTCTTTTTCCAGTAAAATATTTATGCAAGTGGTCCATAATGTTATTAGTTTGCTTCACGAGCGGTGTAAAATTTAGACGACTGAGCTGGCACAACTACAACACCAGGTTTATGTGCGATGGTAAATGCGTGTTGATTAAACACACCTTTAAATAAATTCTAAGCAAGTACTAAAATGTATCAGACTCTTGTTATTAGCTAGGTTTCACAATGTCCCAAGAAAACTCTGCGTTAAAGATATTTTTATACTTTGAAGGAACAGGCAGCATTTTAAGTGGAATGTGTGGCGCAGTTTTGAAAAGCTCACATAAGATTACGCTTCCAGTTAGTTGACAAGTATCTCCTTCGCTCGTGCTTTTATCTCCAGTTCACATCAGGCATCTCTGGTACTCACCTAAACTAAAACCAAGCCATCCGGTTCTTTCGGCACTTCCAGGGCAGTTAGTGGTATTATTCGTATAGATAGGCTCCAGGGCGAACACCTTTATTATTACTTCAATCTTGTATGCCGCGCGCAGGCAGCCTTTTCGCTCATCGCACTTCTCAGCTCTCCATCGTTTCTTGCTCCTTTTTCCTCGTTTCCCTCCTCTCCTGAGCTCACACACTCGTACTGGCTGTCAAATTGAGTTTACAGGCACCGAAAAGTAGGTTAATTTCGCATTACGGGGGTAGTAAAAACGTAAAATATACAAGAAACGTATCTTCCGCAGAGGATCGGTGATCATAGCCGAGCCACAAAAGCGCTGATTTCTAAATATAGAACGGACACTCCAGCAGCCGGCCAGACCAGGCGAGTGGCGGGACACACTGAAACACTTAGCCCTAAAGGCCCGCCAGCAGTTTCGAGCGCTCTGTATTGGAATAATGTAGAGAGAGAGGAAGAAATTGAGCCAGGCGCTATCATTTTATACTGTTGTTGGCACCCCGAGGGGCTCGTTAACGAAATTTTCGATGTACCTACTTCGTCTGGTTAAAGAAATAAATGAGAAAGAAAACAGAAAGAAAAATCAAAGCACCGCTACACGTATTTGATAGATGCGAAATAGAGGGAGTAAAAGAGATCTGAGTAAGAAAAAAAAAGAAAGAAACGAAGAAATAAAGGAATAAGGGGGAGGAGTTAGTATGAGGGTCCTCTGCCAACGCCCTGCGCAGCAGATCACGCACGCACGCGCCCTACAAAAAACGCGGGTCCCCGTGGGGCCGGCGTTACTCACTTACCCTAGGTACTCTCACTCACTTCTTTCTTTGTTTCGATCTTTCTTGGGCGCGCCGTCTTACTTTTCCTGCACTATTTGGCTTCCCGACCGAAACCAGCCGAATGGCTTGCGAGCAGGAACACAAAACGGTTACAAGGTTGGGGAACCGGGCGCACGCCGTATCTGGGTCAAAGCCTTTAGCGTACGGCCAGTGCAAGGACTCATCGATCTGACCACGCGTCGCGACCACTCACAGGAGGATTGAAAGTATTCGCACGTAGATTGCTCGTCCAGTGCCTCCTTCCCCCCCCCCCTTTCCCCACTCTTCTTATTTGTCCTCCTCTCCCATTCCGGAAGACCCGCGCGGCGACAAGTGGAAGAGGGAGAGGGAAGGACATGTCGAGGGCGCTTGTGATGAGAGAACCGGCGTCGTTTATACCTGTCACTTTCGCGACAGAGAGAGAGAGAGAGAAAGGGGGCCCGTGTCCGCGCCCGATGGGACGCGGCAGAGGCTACTTATCGGCCGACGCACTAACCTCCATCACCCCCCGCCTCCTACTCTCTACAAGTGACGCGGATATAGCAACGCAAACCTTCGTAATTGGTACTGCCAGCACGATAACGCCGCTGCGGGACGCCGTGTGAACGGTGTTTCGGGGTACATAGAACGTGATACGGCGAGGTTTTTTATACGCGTACGTGCTCGGCAATTATTGGAAGGCCGCTAGCCCTATCGCAGCGCCGCCCGATTTACGAGCTGTGGTGCTGGGAGCTACAGTCGTCGCGTTACGTAGGAGTGGGGCAAGATAAATCTACCGCGAAGTTTAATGACGCGTGTTCTTAAGCGCGGCATGAAAGAAAATAATGGAGGCGGGGGGGGGGGTCGAAGAACCCGTGCTTAGCCCTTTGTTTCGATAATTAAAAGAAACCGCTCAGCTATTTTAGCGTGTCCCTCCAAGTTTGGCACTTCTATAATAGCCTAATACAAACGAAAGTTCCGTGGTTGGTCAAGATGCACTGAGCTATACTTTCTTTTTTTCGGCGATGAGTGGCCCACACGTATAGCAAAGCAATCTATCTTTCCCACGAGAGAAAGCGCCTCCACCCTTGTGGTGCATTATGTCTGCATTACGTAGACTAGTAAAAAAACGCACATTTATGCAACTGTTGTCAGATAAAGCCATTGTGATTACAATAGCTACGTCATCTAGCATGCAGAGAGCCCTTTAGACCTCACTTTAGTGGCTAGCATTGAACTCTTCCTTCGTTCACTTGTGCGCGAAGAGAAAGAAGGGAGGGGGGGGGGGAGGAGTTGGAAGAAAAATAAGCGGTGAAATACCTGGAAGTCAACAACAATGCATGTAAGTGTCCAGTCGGCTACTTTGCACCGGGGAAAGCAAGACTGTTAACAGCAATGAGGAGAAAATAAACGGTGTGAAAAGTAACTGCTCGCACAAACACGAAGCAGGCGCCTGGCAATAATCCCCACAGTATGTCGCACACTCCTCATGCTTGGAGAAACACACACACAGAACAGAACTCTTAAACATACCCGCACTGACTTCGCCTGGGATATCGGTCCAATGATTGTGTTTCTCAAGAGGGTGCGCGATTGTCGAATATGTTGAACATTGCGTCCTTAAACGGGAACACTCTGAGAGGAGGTGTGCAATCGTTTATTCGCACCCACCTTCGAATTTGGGACTACAGGCGGTTCCCACGAGAAATGAGGGGTTCGCGAATGCTGCTTTAAGCTCTGCTGTAACTCATCGATGGCAACAAATACAGAGTGGTCCTGCAGCTGATTCGCCACAAGATGGATAACAGCTGAAGCGCCTCATATGTGGCCTTCAAACAACAGCAAACGTAAAGCACATTTTGTGGGAGTGCGGATCCTTGGCCTCCCAGATGCGGAATGCTCACCAGGGACCGTCTCTCTGTGGCGCAGACGACCAGGTCTACAACGAATGGTGCACATCCAAACAGCACACCCACGAGGCCCTTTAAGTTTTATAAAGGGCAACAGCTTTTTGATGTTCATTTGTTGCTAGGCCCTGACGCCATACAATTTTTTTCATTTAGTTAGTTTCTGTAAAGACGTTCCATCACTCACTTACTCAAGCCGTACACCCGACATGAGAGAGTTACTTTACGTCGTGGTAAGCCGCGCGCAAGACGTGACTGCGGTTTCAAATTCAGGACTGAGTTTGTGAAGTCAGCCGTATTCCATCAGGCCTTTTAAAAAAGCTCGGGCGCAAGTGTGCGCAGCTCTCCCATGCACGAAAGATGCGTAAGGATTCTACGGAAGGTGACGCAAAGCGCTATAGACCATTAAACTTTCTTTTTTTTTCAGACTGTTTCTGAACAGCGAATGTACGCGCTATAGTTATTGTGCCCTTTCAGTTCGCTGAGTAACGTTATTTGCATGATGGGTGCGCATGTTTGGAGTAAAGAACCGCTGGATGGTGCCTCATTGGGATAACTTTCACCGCAACTAGAGTGCTTGCCCTGTAGAACATAAAACCGATGGTTTGGGTAAAGATAATATTAGGTCAGAAAAAATAACAGTTGCACTATATATATTTTTTACGGCTGCTGTTAGCACGTTACAGCTTTTGCGAGCGTTGGAAAAGCATTTGGACAGCCTCTATGTGGATACTCGCAACGAAATCGGAGACGGAGTAACGTAGCTACAGTTTTTTTTTTAGATACCGTTCTAAAACGCTTCGGAGGCGAGTGTGTTAGAAATGGCTTGCCGCCATCGGAATGAGAAAGAAAAATAAATCCTCCCAATCTTCGCATTATTGTTTTCATATCTTCGCAAGATTGCCGCCCACGTTCAACCAAGCTTTAGAGCTACAGCTATACACGAACTAGTGTCGTGTACACACGACCGTACGAGAGCTCAAATCGAAAGCTCCGCTACTTTTATGATTTGTGACAGCCCAAACGCAAACTTCAACCAGTTTTACCCAAGATCAATCCACATGCATCTCTTCAACGCAGCACGTATACCGTCATGTCGTGTCAGAGATGACCGAGCATTTACATTTATTTTATTTGGTTTGCACACTTAAAAGCAATCACGGGGAAGAGGAAGAGATGTAGCTGCCAACTGCCACCAGCAGGGTCACAACGCCTGACGGCTCTAGAGAGATTAGGTACGAAAGAAAAAAAACTAGTAAATAAAAAAAGAAGAGAGATAGTGAATGAACAGAAACGTAAATCCGAAGTATAAACGAAGAAAAAATAAAAATAAAGGGGGCAGGGGCGTTCTGTAGTGGTAATTGGTCAAATTGTGACGCCAAGCGTGTTTCACGCACGTCACGTTTTATGTCGGTTGTTGGCACGCCAACACAGCTGGCACGGCGCGGAACCAGGAGAGTTAAGTTGCACCGCACACACGTTCTCTCTCTCTCTCTCACACACACACACAGCATCCTTCGCGCCAGGCTCGGTCCTTGCACCTTACGAAACCGAAAGTAATACCGATTGAGCTCCTTATATACGGTCGCTTTTCTTTTTCTGTCTCTTTCAACTTTCTATTTATTTTTTTTTACTTTCTTGTGCTCGACCGACAGCTTGAAGCGTATCCGCCCTCTCCCTATTACTTCCCCGTTCTCTTCATACGCTTCGTCTTTCTTTCTGTCTTCCTTTCTTTCGTTCTTTCTTTCTTGGGTTCTTATGGCCCTAACCAAGATCGTGAAACGATGCGAACGGAACTCCCCTTTTATGCCGCAATCTTCATTGCCATTGGCGTTCTAGACTCTCTAGTTCGTTTGTATTTCTTCCCTTTTTTTTTTACTCTCTCCTTTTTCCACGCCATCGCCTCTTATCGACCCGGGGCCACTTTTCTAATCTCCGAAACACGCACGCCTTGTCGCGTCCAACCGCCAAAGCGGGGAGACGAATACAGGCGCCGCACCGCGAAAGATAAAGAATACGAAAAAGGAACCCCGGACTCGGTGACGAGTCGGCAGCGTCGAGTTCTCAGACGCGACAGAGCAGCCGATCTGCGCTCTCAAAAATAGGAAATAAGGTAATAATGTAAGATAAGGTGAAATAGGTAATAAGAAATGGCAGGCGTCAGGCAAAAAAAAAAGAAAGAAGAATAAATGCGTGCAAAAAAAAAAGAAGCTGACGAGACAGCTACCATGTTTGTGGCTTTCTTCGCAATAACCTTGGGAGCGTCGAGTGCCCGGAAAGAGGAAAGCGAACCCAATCGAGAAATAGCGCATATAGGTACACTGCGAATGACATCAAGCATCGAGTTGGCGCTGCTACAGAAAAAAAAAAGAGACAAAAAACGGGATTGGTAAATTGGAACGCGCCTGCAGATTCTGACAGGAAGGCAATCCCGCTCTTTCTCCACAGCGTTCAAGATAAGGCTGACATATTCGCTTGGGCAGCCACTGAACAGGCGCCGTGAATAGCGAATCTATGTTTGCGTGCGTGTTGAGAGATTGAAGTGCAGCTACATCCTCTCGCGGTACTCGTTTCCGGCTTTATTTTGTCGGCTTGTTAAAGTTGGTTTCGAGTTTTAGACTGCAGCTTCTTTATTTCACTAAATGTAGATGCAAGACCGGTACAGCTCGGAGATAAGCTCGCGTGAATTGAAAGCGGAAACACGAATACACTGCCCGAGACTTTCGTCATCGCTTCCCTAACATCTCACTTTTCTTTGGCAGAATTTTGCGATTGTTGTAGGCGAGTTTTGAAGAGAGAGAGACACAGTGGGAGAGCGGTTGCTATATTTATCTGATGGCCCGAGATCTCAACAGAAAGCTATGGGGTTTACGTGACAAAACCACTCTCTGATTATGAGGCACGCCATATAGCGGGGGACGAACGCCTAAATCTAAGCACACGGGTGTTTTCGCATTTCGTCCCAATCTAAATGCGGTCGCCGTAGCAGTGATTCAATCTCGCGACCTCGTGCTTAGCAGCCCAACACCATAGCCACCAATGCACCACGGCGGGTAATGGCCCGAGACGTGTTTCGGGACACGGGTAAGGGAGATAAGTGCCGATCGCTATGGAAGCTTCACATGATAAGCTGAACAGTGAGTTAAGTGTCTCTTTTTCACGTTAGTCCGTAGCCGAAACCAGACCTCGAAAGACGTCGCCTACTTAAGCCGGTGCGTTACTAGGAATGACTTTAGCCCTTTGCATTCACACACAAGGTGATGAATGCGTTGCGTACGCCACTGCCGTAAGGCGAGGGTGTCGTCTTGCATGGCGTGTCCTGCTCTAGCCTTGTTCAAAAGCACTTGTTCCTCTCGGGACAGCCATTTGCGAAGAGGGCTTCGTAGAAGGCAAAAAATGATTTAAACATAATATTTCCTTACGCGGGGTCAAAGCTTTCCTGATGATACTACCTCGCCAATGTCTGGACACTAAGGTTTTCCAAAGGCCATCGCAGTTTTTAGCGCATACAATACGGTTCCCTCTGAAACAGAACGTAATTTTAATAGTTCGTCATCGATTATACAGCTTTGATATGACAGAGGACAGCAGACTGTATCTGCGCGCATAGGTGTCTGCCTGATGCTTCTTCGTTTCTTCTCCTTTTTTTTTTTTGCGAAGTTGAACTGTTGGTGTTCCTAGCTGCTCCTTAAAAGAAAATGAAGCGTAGCTGTTCCCTTTCAGAATGTCGACACCTCTTATTCCCTTGGGCCAAAAATTCCTTTCACACCAGAAAAATTGAAGCCATCTTTACCCGATTACGTTGTCGAATAGCAAAATTAAACTTCTATCGTCACAGGGCTGGTCTGGTTCCCTCCCCTCTGTGCCCAGTCTGTGAAGAAGACGAAACAATAGATCATTGTTTCATATTCTGCCGCCGTTTTACTTCTTTAAGAAAAAATATTCTAGAATCAAGATTTACACAGCTTGGTTTAAGCTTTTCAATTATAAATACCCTTTCTCCAGGAGCCTCCTCTCTTGGAAAGTGCCACAGGGATATTTGCTCAACCATGGAGGAAATTATAATTGCTACAAAGAGATTGTCTTGAATTCCTAAACATTTTATTTTTGTTCATTTCCTCCAGTTAGCTTTACCGATTTTAATATTGAATAAAGATTGCCTAATTTCATCCAAATCTTGGCCAATCCCCCACAGTGGGTGTGCGCCATCGCATAAGGAATACCATACCATAACATACCTTCAAGAGCGGACCATACAATCTCAGTCCAAATACCGGTAATAATGTCAGCGCGTGCAGTTCGCCCATTTTTAATGGCAGAAAGTAAACTGAAAGCACACACGGTTGATCAGCCAGCCATCGAAGGCCTGGCGCTCGAGTGTTGTTGCTCCCTTCCATGTGCTCTGTACAAGGGTGCGGCAAAACACGAAAACGCCGCATAAGCGTGGGTTAAAAGTATCACACGTTAGGCGTGATGGTAAGTGCATAGTTGTGAAAACAGCGCAAAGCCACAAAGGACGCAGTGGTTCGAGTTAATGTTGCCACTCGCCTGCACTATGGCCCAGTGGCGAGCTCCTACTCTTACGCCTGCTCGCTTCACGCTGTTGAAACAAATTCGTAGGCAGAAAAGTGATGTATTTAGACGCGAGCATCTTGAAGTACCTGTTGTAACTTCGCGAGCTGTACCAGGGTTAACACAATGACTTTAGTGAGTTTTGTCATATGTTGCCCCTTTTTTTGTAACGTGTTGTATGGTATTTAATTGCCTGATTCACTAAAGCTTCGCTTCACACAGACTCCAACGGGTTCGTTGGATGCGCTAATTTTTATGATGGAGGTGGGAGGCCCGAATCCTCATTTGCTGCCGCGCTTGGGCACATGTTCAAAAGTCCAAGGCGGTCAAAGTTAACCCAAAGCGTTGCCCTACACACGCCGGCTCGTGTTGTTTGCTGTGTTGCTTCGGGTAGTTAAACTCGGTCGATCCATTGACAATATAGATTTCTTACCGAAGAACAAAAGTCAGACCAAGAAACGCTGAAGAGGTGATGTTTTCTTCAGCGATCGACAAGTCCAAAGGCTATGGTTACAGAAAACTTAACCAAAAACCGCTGTTTGCTCGAGTACTGCTCGGTTCAATAAAATGTTTGGGAGAGGGAGTTTCGTCGCCCCCGCGGCGCACGCGTTTGTGGGCAGCGCACAAAGCACAGACTGACACGCTCGGTCAACACGGTGTCGCACCCTTTGGAGCTCACCGTTGAAAGAGGCAATCATAAAGAAAAAGTTAAAGGATGTGACCCTGACCTTTCCATTGTGGGCGATGGTGAGCGTTACTACACGCGGGGCCTGCATTTTAAGGCCGGTCCATAGATGCGAAGGCCAAACACCAAAAGCCAGTTAAAAAGAGGAAATTAACGCTCGCAGTTTTCCCGACGGTGTCATTATACAGAGCTGATGACGTACAAATATAAATCAATGCACCTATACTGGTTCACTGACAGATCGATTGATCGCGCGGTGTCAATTCAATCGCATACATTTGGATCAATCACGTCTTCCATTACCGTGCTGCGTTGGCGACGCCTTTCTTTATTACATTCTTCCTTTGTTTTATTTCTTTGTGCTTTTGTCGTACCTGAGGCCTGTTCGGTTTAGTCCAATTCCTTCTTCTTCTTCTGTCGCACCACTCGCTTTAACGGGTCGTTTTGGTGCTGATATATTTCTGAAATGAAATACACAGCACTCTGCAATGACGGGGGCCGCACGCATTATCATATCAAAGCTAGATACCGCATTTCCCCCCTGACAGTTTCGTCTAAAAAGCTAGTTCTCTGGTGCCGCGGTCAGTTGAGCGCCTGTCTCTGAACTGTGATAACCGGCGATGAACTTGCGCTGAGCGCCGAGTAGTTATCTTTTAGAGCGCCAACTGGTTAGTTTTATAGGGAACTGTCCTGTCCGAGCTTGTCCTCTCCTATTGGGGTTCGTCAACTAAGATGACATATGCGCGTGTCAACTTTAGTTGTCTAGAGATTCTCCGCGCTTGTAGAGAGACTCTGGTGATTTCCAAACGATCCAAACGAAAAATGCATACAAAAAGTATCAATGTGAAGAGAAAATGAAACAGAGAAAACGCATGGGGGTTAACCACACGAGAGTTTTTGGTTTGCTACTTTGCTCTGGGATGAGGGAAGCAGGGGTTGGAATGAGGTCAAATCACTTGCACGGTCTTCTGATGTGACGATGAAACTTGTCAAAGCTGTATCATTATTCCTTCTACAGGGTTTGGTCGTCGAACTGGTTGAGCACGACGGAGAGTGATCGTCTCCGTACACTGTATACTGCAGGTATTCGTATAGGGATAATGACATATTGATAATGACAATGATAACTTGTCGCCGCAGTGGTGACGTCCAAACAATTAATTTGAGACTTTTCATAAACTGAGTGAACCTTATGCAGACAGCGGCGAGACTCTAAAGAGTACGCGCATAATTGTAAAGCACGTAATTACCACAGCTACGTCGAATTTTGGTAAAATGGGCAGGCGCCACGGCAGCTGGCGAAGATTTCTCAAGCTTTCTAACACACTTGGTGTAAATTTTTCTACATTTGAACAGTCTGTGTAAAGATTACAGCATCAGCTAAATATCGCATTTGAAAATTCTCGCGGTCACTTGGGGTTCGGCTCTCGACTGACGCTTGTTCTTGTTTTGTCGAATCTGGTTAACCTTTTCATTTTTTTTTATTTTTTTTCAGTAGCCTCGTCCCTGTCTGCCATACAGCTACATTCAGGTATATGCGCCGTGCAATGGTTCTCGCAGTTCAAAGTACACCCGGCGCGCCATTAAAATAACGCAGTTCCAGGAAGAGAGCCCGATTTCGCTCAATAGTTGCGGTGAAACTACCAGCGCTCTAGCGAAGAAGAAAAAAAACTTTATTCAATTAAGACTATAGTGCGAGACGATTTTGTTTTGTGGAGATGTCGCTCCTCGGAGGTGAAGTGGTGAGCATCTGAATGGCCGCCAAAGCGAGCTCGCGAGCGATAATGCCAGCCTCGATTTAAATGCTGCAGCAACCGGCGTGATCGATCCGTCGCGTCAGCACTTTTCGAGCAGCTCTAAATTTTACTTCTCGTCTAAAGAAATAGGGCGGCCATACAAAAGAGCACCGCCGTTTGTTTGTCGCACCTAACATTCCTGTACAGTTCAGCGGGCGGTTGTTCGGCGTCCTCATGTTGTGTGACCGGTGTGTGGGGTGGGGGGTATGCAGAAAGCTGGCGAAGACTTCAAGCCGGTACGTTCTTCAACCTGCACACATTACACAAAATGTTTCCAACCCAGTACAGGGATACATGTCCGTGGTGCGGAACAACCCCCACGTTATACCACATCACGTGGGAATGCAAGCGTGATTTCGCATTCCATAAAGTAAATAACCCCAGTGCGGAACAATGGGAGGGTCTGGGAGGGTCTGGGAGAGTCTGCGGAACAATGGGACCAGCAGCGAGCTCGCAGCCCAACGGGCAATTGTGCAGCACGCCTGCGAGGCAGCAAGACTCAGCGGTGCCCTGGAATAGGGGCGCCGACCTTGTGAAGCGGCCAGGACTCAAAACATGAAGACACCGGCCCACCGTCAATCTCTCTGAGATATAGAGAAATAAAGTTTTTCCATTCCATTCCATTCTGCGTTCTCGCGCTACACTCAGGCGCAAACTTTTCACACTGCGCAAATGCCGCACTAAGCGCACACTCTATAGAAACATTATCGAGCACGGTTTCCTTGTTTCCTCGTCGCGAATTTTCGAAGCAGCGACGAGATGTGAGACAGGCGTCAGAAGCTTCGTCCGAGGAACCGTAGCGGTTGCTCTTGTGGTTGCGGCTAACGTTACTGTTCGCGCTATGTATCCACACATGCAAGGTGCGTTTCGCGAAAACCCTATCGCGGTCGTGCGAACATCCGCAGAGCCGACCAGGTGCCCGCCATTAATTAGGACAGGAGAGTACTCGGGACAGCTGGGTAATTGAGGTGCACGAAACGAGCCTTAATACTCGGGGCACGCGTCTCCCTGTTTATTTTTTCGTTCTCGTTGAGATAATTCGAGCCGAGAACGGCGGAGATCTCTCCGTCCACGAGCAAGCAAACACGTGAAACGCTTTTCTCGAAGTACCGCGATTCAGTGTCCCGAATGCTTTCTTTTTTCTTTTCCTTTTTTTTGCGGAACGAGCGAAGAAAGGGAAAGCGTGGTGCTTGCTGCGATGTGGGACGTCGCGATTGAATTAAGGAACCGTGCCACGCGTGCTTCTGTCCTGGACAGCGTCGGTGGTTCGTCGAATGACATCGAAGCCATTGGTCACGTGAAAGGACAGTCACGCATGAAAAAGAAAGTTTTGATTTTGCCGGACAGGTCAGCGCACGGATAATGGTATTTCGAAACAGAAAAAAGTTTTTTTGTGTGTGTGTCAGAGCAATGGCTGATAAGAGTACTTCCGAGAATGTTTATGGTGTATGTCGCAGATACGTTTACTATCAGCATGTTTCTTTTTTTTTTATGATAACAGGTCACGCAAGAAAAGGAAACCCTGTTTCTCTCTTATTTCTCTTATCTTGAAGTGCATTTTGTTAGTTAAAAAGCAGCATGAACTCCACATGGCTCGCGATTCGTGAGAAATACCATGCATGAATAGGTGCTGCTTCGAAGTAAGTTCTTCTATAAGATTGTGATTGTCATTGTGGTTGCGATTTAACATTGAACATTGGGCGGTCAGCTAAAGCGGCGCAGGCCATACTGCTAGCCTCTCAGTGACTTGTTTTACTAGTTCACCTATAGGAGCGATCGGGACTGAACGAAAGCTACTTCAGAAACATCGAGTAAGTCGTCGACGACACTCCGACGCCGCGCATTCCACGCCGTTCAGTACTCCTTGGTAGCGGAACAGCCACGAGAAGATATACGTCGTGAATGTGAGAGCCCATTTCTCCTCGGTGCTTCGAGTTCCATAAATCTACCAGAATCGATGATCTCCCGTTGCGGAACAGAGCAGGAAGCTTGTTTGAGCGATTAACACAAATCTATGGTGACCCCATTTTTTTCCATCAGTCCGTCCGTCCGTCCATCCATCCATCCATCCATCCATCCATCCATCCATCCATCCATCCATCCATCCATCCATCCATCCATCCATCCATCCATTCAACCGTCCATCCTTCCATCCAACCAACCGTCCGTCCGTCCGTCCGTCCGTCCGTCCGTCCGTCCGTCCGTCCGTCCGTCCGTCCGTCCGTCCGTCCGTCCGTCCATCCGTCCATCCGTCCATCCGTCCGTCCATCCGTCCATCCATCCATCCATCCATCCATCCATCCATCCATCCATCCATCCATCCATCCATCCATCCATCCATCCATCCATCCATCCATCCATCCCATTCATGTGTGTATAAACTGCTGTGAGAGAAGTCAAAGACTGCTGTTCGGTGGCGCTCTTCGCACTTCGCATATATAAACTCGGAATTTCCTGTCGAAGATATGCTTAAGCGGATAGCATTAGGGTGACCAACTAATTTCCGCGATGGTAATGGACTAGAGGGCCACGCCAGAAGCCGTCCAAAGTGATTTTACACAAATGTGCATTCTTTGTCAATAGTATACAGGCTTCGTTGTCTGCGGCCACCAGGCTGACTACAGAGTGTTTAGGGAGTTCCTGTAGTATGCTATAAGTACGATCATCCTGGACAAGGAAAAGAGCTACGATAGTAACCATCGAGGGGTTTGGAACGTCAAGATTTCCGCAAGAACCGCACCACACAGTCGCACAACTCATGCTAAAGGCTCAGAACGTTCTGTATACTTTCGAGAAAGGGTGTACATTTATGCGCTAGCTTAAAATATATAGACGGAACTTGTCATTTTTCAGCAGACTTTGTTGTGTTTTGGAGACGCCGATATGTGTGCAGTTGTGAATTTCCTGAAGAAGGAAGCCTAATCTCCCAGAAAGAGCGACCATCCTGCATAGACTCGATTGCTTGGCTAAACAGCTCGCTGCGGACCACTTCTTATCGCTTGTGAAACTTGCACATCTACATCGTGTTAAGCGATACTCTCATGAAAAGTACTTTTGGGTGGCACAACATAAATATGCACGAAAGAGTACTCGGTACTGCGCGTCCCTAAGATATCAAAAAATAAATAAGAGGAAATCAGATAATTCAGGATACTATACGGACTATACGACCAAAATGAAAAAAAAAATAGAAGAAAGAACACTGTTTGGAAACAAGGCGCGGGTGTGGACAGGTATGAACGGTAGACCATGATTAATCTAACTGACCAATTGTACTTGTTCAAATTCTATACTTTCGTGCTGTTAGTTTACCGTTTGAAAACCCCGGCGAGAAAAATCGAGACACCTGCAAAAGCAAAGCTCGTTTCCATCAGTCATACTCGTATTCATAAAATCTCTGGAAACGAAGAGGAATGACCATTAGAAGACCAATTTATATTTCTTTTTTTCACTCCCAGCAGCTGACGTGAGCTCTCACGGCTGCGCTTAGAAAGCCTGTCGGGTGTGTCTTTGCAACCCTTCTTGAGCTATGTGCCTTTGTTGCCTGTTCCCAGCAGGTCTATCACCGCTCTCTTGGGGTGGCGGCAGTAAAAGACCTCCGCGTTCGCCTGGCTCCCCGGCGAGCACACGTCGGGGCCACCACGATGATGGTGGGCGTGGAACCTCAGCCCACGGCGACGTGCTTTCATAATGCAGCGGGACAAGCGCGGAGGAGGCGGGGTGTGCAGAACAGTGCGCGCCTTACGCGAGAAATGCGGCGCACCCAGGAGAAGGCACCGTGACAAACGACATGACGTCGTTTAATGAATGGACCGGTGACTCCCTTTTCTTCCCGAGCAACTTTATCAACTTGCCCCGTAAACAAAGCAGAATAATAATAATAATAATGCATCGAAGATCACCGGACGTCCTTTATTGAGCGGCGCGACTGACTTGACCCGTTTTCGTGCCCGAGACTGCGTTATGCGGTTTAGCGCTTGTCCCGTGCATGGCGACGACCTTTGCTTGGGCTTTCTCGCTGGCCGCCTATTATAAGAATATTTTCGGCTCTCACTAGCTGGTGCGGCCACGCCCCTTCGCTGGACGGCTGGAAATACTTCCACTTCTCGTGCTTGTCCCTGACCTCTCCGCCAAATGAGAGCGAGAAAAGAGGAGCCCAAAGCTATTGCAATGTGGTTAGACAGCCTTTTTTCATCGTGCTGCTGGCGCGAGTGAAGGAAGCTTGTTGTTAAGCCAGTACGTGATGGCACCCCCTGTGGCCTGTTTATTTTTTTTATTTATTCGTGTGTTTTAACGTCCCAAACCCACAACTGAGGCTATGAGAGACGCCATAGCGGAGGGCTACGGATTAATTTCGACCACGTGGGTTATCCTTAACATACACACAAATCCAAGCGAAGTACGAGCGTTTTTTGCATTTCGCAATCGTGGAAACGCGGCCTAGCATCCGCGACCTCGTGCTCCAAAGCAGAACGTCATGGCCGCTGCACCACCGCAGTGTGTGATCACCATGACAACGACTGGCAGGCGTTGAGAGAGAGAGAGAGAGATAGCAAAGAGAGGAAATGCAGGGAGGTCAACCAGACGAGTGTCCGGTTTGCTACCCTGCACGGGGGGAAGGGAAAGGGGGAACAAAAAGAGGAATGCGGGATAGAGGGAACACTGTGTGCCCGCAGCAAAGCGCCTGGGAATCAGTCACGTCCAAGCAAGTGCTCCGCCGATACGTTAGGCTGCCGCCATCCTGCAGTCTGAAGCTAATCTTTGTGCTTCCGCATAACTGGTAATGCACGTTGAAGTGACCAGTGAAGACCAAGGAGCCGGTGGGCGTCAGCAGTATGGTGCAGTGCGTGGCAGTATATTGTTAAGCAGAACCCCAGCCGTTTTGATTTCAGTGCGAATAGAATTATGCGGGTGAGCCATGATGCTTACTCTAGAGTTGCAAGTACTGAATGGAGAGCATAAAGCACTTGCATTGCACTTCGCGCTGACGAAGTGTCCAGGTTATTTAAGAGCATTCGAAAAGTATTGACAGGCGTTGAAAATTGTGCCTATACCTAAAGGGTGACGTGAACAATAACTCGTTCAAGTGCACCGTACTCTCTTTCTTCGTCATGTTTAAGTCGACACATTGCTTCAAGCGAAAACTGTGATGAAGTATCACGCTCTGTGAAGTTACAGTCAGGCTAATGTGTTTTACAACTCAAAGGGACGCCACAAAAAAATATTTATGTAAGCTGGCTCCCCGTGGTAGCCCAGAGGTGACCTCAAGCATCAGCATTGCGCTGCCGAGCTCGAGGTCGTGGGTTGGATCCCAGCCTCGTTCGGGCGAAATGCAAGAACGCTCGTGCGTATAGATAGAGGTGCGCGTCAACGCATCCCAGGTGGTCATGATTATGCCGCAGTTTCTCACTACGGCGTGCCTCATATTCAGATCGTGCTTTTCGCACGTAAGAACCCCAGAGTTTATGTGGGCTGGATTGGTAAACTGCGTATATAGAAGACCAAAAGCGTAAGCGAAGCAACTTTGAGTTGCTACTCAAGCTAACTGAGACGTCATAAATCTTTAGTGTTTTCTTGCAGCTGGTTGACTGTTTATCAATAAAAAAAGCATTACATTGCATTCTAAGGGAAGGAAACATAAAGATCGCGAGTGGCAGATAGCTCGCGATCTTTATGTTTCCTTCCCTTAGAATGCAATGTAATGCTTTTTTTTATTGATAAACAGTCAACCAGCTGCAAGAAAACAAAGATCACGAGTGGCAAGAAACAAAGATCGCGAGTGGCAGATAGCTGAGGAGTGGGTATGAGCCATGGTGTGTGCTGACGTGTCTCACATGTGCTCCTCGATTTTTCGGCAAAAGGCCCGGTAATTCGCCCCAGCTCATGCAAGGTCTCACACAACGGCATCCGTGAAGTTACAAGGACCGTGTGGATACCGAAATCTGAGGTGCGAAACCATTTCTCTCCGATTTAGGAGGATTTTTTCTACGAACACAGTGTCACTGCGAGCTAAGCCTGAAGAAAGCAGGACCTAGCGGCCGTGCATAGGCGTGGTCCGGCGGGGCCATCGACCTTGCCGGGGACCTAGAGGCGACGTGCTTCAAGAAAATGGCGTCCGCTATGCGTGTGGAAGTGGACGGTGAAGAAATAATGCCGGAGCAAGTTTCCGAGAAGTTTGGCTGGCGCGTCGCCGGTGAGAAGAAGACCCAAGAGCAAGAGAGCAAGCTAAGTCTAACCCCGGTCAACGGGGGGCCGGCGGCTGCCGGGCATCGTCGCCCGCAGCGGAAAAATTTCAAGAGCAAGCTACTCAAGGCAGCGAGGATGCCTGTGTTGCCGAGGCAAGATATCAAGATCGTCATGCGTCCCAGGGGAGGTCTGGACATTGGGGAAGTATCTAGATTCGAGATCAGCCGAGCCATCGTCGCAGCTGCGAATGTGAGTGGCGAGGAGGTGACGCAAGATGTTGTTTGCCCGAACAAACAGCAAAACATAGTTGTTATCAGTACGCCTAAGCGAGAGAACGCGGACCGCTACTCGGCAGTCAGAAGCATCACTATCAACGGCACGGCACACGAAGTCAGCGCCTACGAGACCGCCCCCCACGGCACCGTTAAGGGCGTCATCAGGGGTGTCCCGATGACGGACACTATTCAAGAAATCAACGACTACATCGTTCAAGAGTATAACCCTACTGCTATGCAAGCCAACCGCATCGGCAAGACGACAACGGTGGTCATCGCATTCGACGGCGACAAGGTCCCGAACTACATCAGATACGGCAACCTGCTGGTCGAGTGTTCGTTGTATCGCAAGCAGATCGATATGTGCTACCGTTGTGGTCGCCTCGGTCACCGGATGGACGTTTGTCCTAACCCCGAAGACAAGATATGCCGCGGTTGCGGCATGAAGAATCCTGAAGAAAGCCATGTTTGCAGTAACCCCAAGTGCAGCCTCTGCGGGGGCAACCACTTCACCGCGGACAAGGAGTGTACAGCGAGGTTCAAGACGCCATACGTCGTTCGTAAACGGCGTTGGGAACGTCAGCAACGAGAACAGGTGCAGCAGCAGCAGCAGCAGCCGAGGGGGCCAGCGTGGCAGCAGACAGCGTGGCAGCCACCGAGCGGGCGTCGTAGCCGCTCCCAGACCAGGCGAGGGAGAAGCACGAGCGATACCAGGTCACCATCGGCAGCTGGGGCTCGCAGGCGAGAATCTCGTTCGAGGTCCAAGTCGAAGACCCGGCGGAGCAACGGCGCCGAGAAACAGGTGGGCTGGGCAGCGGGGTCTCCCGTCGCTCTCGACAATAGCAATTTCCCTCCCCTCCCCTCCTCCCGCCCTTCCAAAGACAACGAGTGTAGACACTGTTTGGAACTCAAGGAGATGATAGAGAGGCAGAACAATCAAATCAAGGACCAAAACAATCAGATAAAAGCAATGATGGAGCGTATCGAGACGCTCAGTAGAACAAAGAACAGTGATAATGACGTCATTGCAGTTAAAAGGAAAGTACCCAAGAGAGACACCACCAGCGCTACTCCAGCGGTGACGAAGCTGATCACGTCATCGGCGCAGATCACATCACCGGCGTTGACGCAGTCAGTGACTCAAACTCCACAGACGGCAGTGGTTGCCATGGAGGAAGAGAAGGCTGAGGCCGCCGTTGCTCCGACAATGGAGTCGGTCATGAGAATGCTTACGCAAATCTCCAGCCAAGTTTCCCAAATGTCTGCGCAAGTGAACAATCTAACAGTAAGAATAGATAATGTGGAGGCCAAATGCAGCCAACTCTCCGTTAGAGTCATGACGATGGATGCGAAAAATAAGCATCTCACCGTTGCCAAGATGAAGTCACCACGGCTTAATCTACGGGTCAGGCCGCGAAAAGTTGGTTCCGTGCGCAAATCTACCGCTCAAAAAGTAGAAAATGACGAAGACTAAAGGGAAGCAGAAAGAGACTGCGATGTTATTTCAATGGAACTGTAGGAGTATTAGAAACAAGATAGGGGAGTTACAACTATTCGTTGATAAATTGGACCAAAAACCGGATATCATAGCGTTACAAGAGACCAACGGCCGGGCCAAGCTCGCAGGATACATTACGTATATACGGACCCTAGCGAAAAGGGTACTGCGATCTTGGTCCGCAGCAACGTGGCGGCCACACAACACGTGACCGCTCAGCGAGGCTGCGAGCATACGCTCATCGAAATTCACAGCAGAAGAGTGGGGGGGGGACAAGAACTTTTTCGTCCTGAATGCTTATTGCCGACCGTCCAGCAGGGTCATTGACTTTGAAGGCACCATATTGGACTGCATTAAAGAAGCAAAAACAAGACCAATTTTAGTGCTAGGAGATTTTAACGCCGCCCACACGATGTGGGGTTATAAATATTCGTCCAAAAGAGGAAACCAATTGGTTAAAGCTATAGAGGACCACGACATGGAGGTGGTTAATGAACCGGGTGTACCAACCAGGACAGGCACTAGCACGGTCAGAGACACCACACCTGATCTGACGCTAGTTCGGGGGAACCTCGACGTAACTTGGCGTAACACGGGGGAAAATCTTGGCTCGGATCACGATATAATTTGTGTAACCCTCGGGGGGACTGACATCAAGGCGAAACTGGGTCAAGCCAACATTACAGACTGGGACCGTTTACGTAGAAGCGCAGACAGTGAAGGCGAGGATGAAAACCAAGACACCAAGACGTATGAGGCATGGGCCAAAAAGCAACGCGAATTTGTAAAGAAATTTACGCAGAAGATTACTACTACCACGCAAATACCCTTCGTAGACAGCAGGCTTAGTCACATGTGGGCGGCCAGGCACGGTCTTACTCGAAGGTGGAAGAGGCAAAGACATAACAAGAAGCTTCGCAGACGTATACACGCGCTCAACAAGCAAGTGTCCGAGTATGCGGAACAACTATGCAGGGAAAACTGGATGAAGATGTGTGATGACCTGCAAGGCACACTGTCTACGAAGAAGACTTGGAAGCTGTTGCGACACCTCATAGATCCATTAAAAAGCAAGAGCGCATGCGTCCGAGATCTCACAAGAACGATCAACAGTTACGACGGTGACGGGGAGAAGCTCATTCGTGAACTCACAAGTAAATACCTCAAGACCGAGAAGAGCGGTAACCCGACTCACGAGTATGAAGGCGATAGCAACGTCGAGATGGACGAAGCCTTCACCGAACTGGAGCTGGTTGCGGCCATCGATGAAAGTAATCAAGGCAGCGCACCGGGAATTGACGGCGTTACATACAAGATGCTAAAAAATATGGGCGACAAAAGCCGAGCAGAACTGCTAACCCTCGTCAACGCGTCCTGGGAGAAGGGTTCGTTACCAAAAGAATGGAAAGAAGCGGAGGTGCATTTCATTCCCAAGCCGGGGAAACCACCCCACGTCGACAATCTACGCCCCATCTCCCTCACGTCATGTGTAGGGAAGGTGGTCGAGCGTATGGTGTTCAAGAGACTACAGAGACATTTGGATGTCACTGATCAGATGCCACCGACCATGTACGGATTCCGGAGGCACCTGAGCACGCAAGACGTCTTGGTGCAAATACACGAGCTGGTTATCAAGCAAGCGAAGACCCCTACGCCAAGAGCTATCCTGGCGCTCGATCTCAAGGGGGCCTTCGATAACGTCACACACGAAAGTATTCTTCGTAACCTGCACCAAACTGGATGCGGAAAGCGGACATTCAAATATGTGCAGGATTTCTTAACCAATAGAACGGCAACCATCAAAATTGGAGAGGAGAAGTCGGAACCGATAGCCCTGGGAGACAGAGGCACTCCGCAAGGATCGGTTCTTTCGCCGCTTCTCTTCAACCTGGCACTCCTCCCTCTCCCGACTTTGCTTCAAGACATAGAGGGCATAGATCACGCTCTCTATGCAGACGATATCACTGTGTGGACGTCGAGGGCAGGGTCGGAGAGTTGGATGGAGGAGACCCTTCAGAGAGTGGCAAAGACCGTGCACGAGTTCGCTAAATCGTGCGGCCTCAGTTGCTCGCCACAGAAGTCCGAGTTACTCGTCATCAAGCCAAGAAGAAAGAAAGGAGACCAAGAGAACGTACGCATCACCATCGACGGGACGACCATAACACCAACCACGCAAGCACGTATCCTGGGTGTCATCTTCCAGAACAATGGCAAGGCGGGAGCGTCGATCGACAAAATCAAAGTTTCAACGGAACAAATTTCGAACATGATCAGAAGAGTCACAAACAGACAAAGGGGATTGAAGGAGGACGATTTACTGACGCTCGTCCAGGCATTCTTGACGTCGCGCATCGTTTACGCGGCGCCGTACCTCAAGTTGCTGAAAAAAGACAGGGACCAGTTGAACGTCATTATACGAAAGGCAACCAAGATGGCGCTGGGCATTCCGAAGCATTCTTCGACCGACAAGCTTCTCGGCATGGCCAAGCACAACGTCGTCGAAGAGCTAATAGAAGCTCATCTATCTAATCAAAGAGTTCGGCTCAGTCAGACGTCGGCGGGACGTCGCGTTCTTGCCAAGCTGGGCTGGCAAGAGGCAGAGCGGAAGGAAACGGGGCCGTTACCCAGGTTGTGGGTGCATAAAATCCACAGTAAGCCACTGCCTAGAAACATGAGGTCGGGTCGTAACGACGGCCGCAGAGCAGCTCGTATAGCGGCCTTGACGGAGACTTTGGGTCAAATAGTAGAAGAGGAAGAGGGGGTCACTCTCTTCACAGACGCTTCGTTACCCAAGTATTCATCGAAAGCAACGCTGGCAGTTACGACGCGGGATGTGCTCGTAACCTGCGCCTCCATCAAGACGTCTTTTCCAGAGGTGGCAGAAGAGGCCGCTATAGCGCTAGCACTCGCGCAGCCCAAGGTGGGAAGAATTGTCACCGACTCGCAAAAGGCGTATAACAACTACAGGAAGGGGTGGGTGTCTCTTGCGGCACTAGATATTCTCCAAAGTAAACGCGACGTACCTGAAAGGAAAGTTGAGTTAATATGGACACCGGCTCACTCTGGGCTGGAGGGCAACGAACTTGCCCACCAGTTCGCCCGAGAGATGGAACACCGGGTTGAGGAAGATGAGCCACAGTCCATATTTACTTACAGAGACATTACGAACCATTATAAGACGGAGAGGCGCCGTTACCCCGATCCTCACAAATCGCTTAGCAGAGAACAGCAAGTGATCTACAGGCAATTACAGGCAGGATCCTTCCCGCACCCTTACCTTCAAAACAAGATGTACCCGGAAAGGTACGAGAAGGATTGTACCTTCTGCAAAACTCATTTAGGCACGCTCCAACACGTCATTGGAGTATGCAATTTCATCAAGGCGATCCCCCCACCTCTTAACTGCCCCACTACCCTACCCCATGCCTCATCCACCCTTACCGAGCGATGGGAGACCTTGCTAACCAGCACCGCCCTGGAAGACCAGCTCGTCCTGATCTCCAGGGGCCAGGCGGCTAGGGAAGCATATGGGTCCCGTGAAGAGGGAACCACTTCCATCGACGGCGTCTAAGAAGATGTCGAGCTCGGCTCAATAAAGTTGTTTCTCTCTCTCTCTCTCTGGCAGATAGCTTAGTCCTTGTCCTTGAGCGGGATTATTCGAAGTGGCGGGCATTACTATACAAGTCGTGGTGATTTTGGTAATTCGCTGAATATGTTTTGAATCCTGTTGCAAGTAATGTACGTCTCTCTTAATAATCCAGCTCAAGGACTAGAATTATGTTACCTACAATGAGCGCTTTTTTTAAATTCCGTAGAACTTAAGGATGATCAACCAGTACAACGCATGGTCTATGCGTGCGACATGACCATACGAGATCTTATTGCGGCGTTAGCCGGCGTTCGTGCATGCGTGTGCGTGTGTGTGTGTCTTTCCTTTTATGTGTATTTTTCTTTTTTTTCGTCCACCCTACGTAAATTGTGTCCTCTGGAATAACCCCCGGATTCTTTTTATATGATCCCCTTTGGATATTACTGCTTTACAGGGCAAAAAGGCAATTTCGAAAAACGAAACTTGTATGTTGCATGCTGGTTCACCAACCGCAGTGATCGGTATGTACGACGCCATCGGCCTCATACAGGAGGATAACGTAGACATAGCATAGTGATTTCGAGTCTACTAGACTTGAAATCACGTAGTTTAGGTCTACTAAATGCGTGAAAACGATGTCGGTGGCCGACGCAAATGTGTTATAAGGATTGGGACTTAGACGTTTCCGGGGTTGCACAGCACTGGCCATACAAGAAAACTCTTAAAGCTTATCTCCCACGCCAAGTGATCAGATAGCGATAACTTTTTTCCAGTTCACGCTGGCAATACAGAGAGGCCCGTTCTCCGAGCCTCTCTGTACCAATACAGCTAAAATATTCTACAACACAGACCTAAATACAGCGCGGCTGATAATGCACGCCGCGTGTTTGCGCAGCCAAGAGGAATTTCCGCATACTGTTGATACTGCTGCATCGAAAGGCTACACAGTGGCTTTTAGAGGACCTCTTATGAACTGACATCGCGCAAACTTCACGGAGAACGAGCTAAAACATCTCGAAATATCGTTGCGCAGCACGCTATGGCAACGCATTCAAGCAGCGCCATTCCAGTTGGCACAAGCCAGAGAGGAGGAAAGGCTCGCCGCGCGCTCTTTCCTCCTTGCCCGACGAAGAAGTCCGTAAACAGTGCACTATTTTGTGCATATGTGCCTCATGTAAGACATTCTTAGACAGCACATATTCGCCCGACTAATGTGACTACTGCGACTACTGTGACATTCTGTAGTAAAGCGTGTGTTCATTAGGTGCCCTTATTTAACAGCGCAGAACATTTATTGGTGAACCACTTCCGCGTCCGCTTCGCTGAGCCGACCCCGAATGTTGTCAGGGGTTCTTTTCTTTCCTCCTTTTTCTTTCTTCTTCTTTTTTGTAGTAACTGTTGTCACTAACATCGACACTACAACGAGGCTAAGCAATCTCGCTAAGTGGCCAACGCCGGTATAAGAGAACATAACACGCCCATTTCGATCCCGGAGCTCGACCTTGTCTGCCTTCCAGTGGAAAAAAAGGACACAGTTGTGGGTGAGGGGGCGTTAACGACCCGATTAGCGCTGTGGGCTGTTGCCCGTGATTGCATCCGCGCAGTAAGTCACAGAAGCGAAGCGGCATTCGCAGGTTGTTCGGGCGTTTGTGTGTCTGCAACTGTTGCTGAGCCGTGAACATCCACTCCATCGGGACCTATCACGTTATTATTAAATCGGCTCTGGTGTGAGCAGTTCTCGGAGGTGAAATCTGTCCCGCAACAAATTACACATTGCTAACGAGAGCAATGGGGGCCGAATGGCTAGCCGGGTGCTTAAAGACAAGGGCTGCTTAACTGGGCTGTGTCTCTCGTCTAAACGTCATCCTGTCTTCTGCGCTGTTCGATCCCTCACCAACACAAATTATATGTTTCGTGAATCCGATAAAGTCAAGTCGAATCGGCTTGTCGGACCGACAGCTGGTAGTCGGGTTGGTGTAAACGCTAGTGGGTCAAGCCAAGCGAGCGTCGAGGCGAGTTCGATCAACCCGCCTGCAAGGGTTGTTTGACTCGCCCAGTCCGATTGGCAAGATGCATGCAAACGCAGTCGGATCTGGTATGGCCAGCTCGACTTCTGGCTTAACAAAGCTGCAGAGCACCCATTTCAAATGAACATATGTTGTAAAAAGCTGTCACTCGTTTCTCATTCATATTTTTTTTAATTTGTGATAAATTAAATCGCTCTGCACGCACACTTCATCACATAATGTTCTAGTTTACTTGCGTCTTGTTTATATTGACGGTCCGGTTCGCATGATTTTGCATGTGGCAATAATCGTTCATAGGTCTCGCTTGCAGATTTTACGTTGGAACCTGTTCCTGTATTAAAATTATACTAGGTTCTTTGATGTGTTGTGTCAATAAAGTTTAGTTGAACTGTATCTACCGAAAACACGTTCTGTAGACAAAGTAGTCCACTAAATTTTACAGTGAAGAGTCGCATCGTCGCCATCACTTATGCGACGCAACTGTGAAACCACACAACCACACGTTCTATGCAGAAGCAGTGACCAAATACAAACGGCAGCAATAAACGTAGACATGCGTTCCCTGGAAACCATGTAGGAGCAACAGCGCGCAATGTGATGACGTTGTAAAAATAAGAATATGTATCTCGGAAAATTCATCACACTTTATAAGAAATGCTGCACGCAGCAAGCAAGTCCGCAAAAATGTTAACCAACAAGAAAGAAGAAAATGATGCTGGTATATAGGTTGAGCGCCACTGTGATGGCACGCAACTCGTTTGTCGAGTGAAAATTATGATGTTCCGGCATTGCGAGAAATGAAATCATAGGGCATCAGGACAGGGCGAGCAAAATGATTAGGCAACGTCATATAGACGAGAAAACCATGGCCAGGCGGCGCTACTGCGCCGCCTCCTGACAGCGCCCCAATGTGGAAACGCCAAGCAGCGCGGTCGCGTCGTGGCGTAGTCTCCGCTTCGTATACGTTGTGCCGTCCGCGCTTTTCTTCGCTGCTCGTTCTTACGGCGCTCCGTTTTCGACGGCGGCAGATCGCCTGCTTGCTCAACAGCGATGCAATGATTGCCGTGCGGTTTCAAGAAGGTTGCCGACGCCGACAGCTTTCTTTCGTGGCGGCAACCTCACGATAGGGGAGCGTCTGCTTCCGAACATGTACGGCATTGAACAAATTGTGGACGGTGATGTGAGAGTGAAAGCCAAGTGCGTGTCACAGGTGTCCGACAAGATCGTAGATGACGTCGAGTTAGAGGTACGCACCATGTTCAGAAATTTAGCCACTTTTATTTCAATTACAACATAAGTCACACTGGCAGCAGGAACTTCTGTTGTCATACTACTCGATGACTGCAGATCCATTGGGCTGCTTCTTGACGGTTCCGTCACTTCACAAAGGCATGTTCTGGAGTCTGTTTCACACGTGTCTTGCTGTTGAGCAGCAGTACGAAAGCACATGTCCCGCTGGTGCTGACTGCTGAGAAGACTGTTGTGATTGCCATTGGTCTGTTTGGCGCCGCTTCCATCTGCATCGCATATAAATGAAACAGTATGTGTGCCTATTTGTTGTGGGGATTAAATTACTCCCAATAATATGTTTGCAAAGGTAACGTTCCTGTGATTGTGTGCGTATATTATTCTACAAGAGCGGTACCACTACAAGTTATGATACTTGCACACCTAGATACTTAGAAAGCATGGGCAAACAACAAACATAACGCACACGTCTCGAGCGGCTGCTTTCCGATCTGCCGCTTCCCGACGCACGCGACGACCGCGGCTTGCATTAAATACAGTCTGCTACCACACAAAAGTAGCGCGTGGCCCCTTTCGTTACCTGCACAACTAGTAATTTAAGTTGCAGCGTTTGGAAAAGGGAAATAATTCTCTTGAGCTCATACATGCCGATCGCGAGGGAAGGCACAGTGGAATAAAATAAATTCAAAGCCATGCCAAAACCACGAAATCATTATGAGGCCCGCTGTAATGGGGAGTCTCAGGAATAATTTTAACCTCTGGCGGTTCTTTAACGTGCACAAAAATCAAAGCACACGGTAACAAGGGTGTTCTTGCATTTTTCCCCTATCGAAATGTGGCCGCCGTGGCTGGGAATCGAGCACGCGTCGTAGAGCTTAGCGGCGCAACATGCATGCATTTACCGTTAGCAAACGGCGGATGCCCCCACAATTCAACAACGCGACACTACTAAACAAACGGCCGTGCACTAAAAACAGGCATATGACTATTCCGCTTTCAAGATATTACACGCGAATGCGAAAGTATGAGACTTACTTGACTCGGCCGCGCAATGCAGTTATCCGTGCTTGTCGTCTGTCCTTCTCGTACCACTTCCCAGGAAATCTGTAGAACTTCACGGGCGGCGTAGGACCTTTTGTGTTTTCGAGGCTGCTGTGGCAATCGACAACACATCAGTATTGCGTGCCACCTTTCCTGGCTGATGAGGTCGCACTGGGCATCGCAAGAACCACGCGCACGAGCGCTCCCGCCGTACAGAACACGGGCGCGCGCTTGCGCAGCGACGACCCTCGAAACTTCCATCGGTCCGCTAGGGGAGCATTCGGCGCTGGTGCCGCGCGGGCAAACTTTAGGTTGCCTTGTCTATAGCAAAGTAAAAATAAGAACTCTACAATTGCGTATGCCTTATGTCGTAAAAATGCGATGTATATAGTTGCCGTTAACGTGAACATGTACTTGTAATGTATTTTTTTCGTTATGCAAAAACATCAACAAGAGTAAAAGCACCGAAATTATTTGTCGAGTCAACAGAATAAAAGCTGCAACCGAATATACGTACGGTCGCATTATCGCGTATCTGTCCGGACGTCTCGGCTAACTAGAACTGACAAACTATACGGCTAATAAACACCAGTTCTTTGAAAGCGCTCATCTATTGTCCTTTTCGTGTTGCCCTCGTTGCACGCACTGGTTTAAAGCATGCGACGACCAAACAAATCACGTTTAGTAACGGATCTCCTCGTACGTATATTCGCCCATCGGGTCCTTTCGTCTGTCTCGCGAATGTACAAGCTGGTTTGTTTAGTTATCAGCGTCCCAAACCATTAGCACTGCATACACTGAATCACGAGACCTTCTCCCGTCTTCCACTCCGATTGTTGGGCGCAGATCCCGATTCGGCGGAGGGCGAGCAACAGCCGAACAACCACCGGCCGGGCTCCGAGGAGGACGCGCGGGCGGCTGCCGAGGCGGCCACCAAGATCCAGGCCACCTTCCGCGCCTACAAGGTGCGCAAGGAGGTGCGCCTCGGAGGAAGCAGCACCGCGGGAAGCGAGGCGAACCTCTCGCCGTCCCGCACGGACCCGGCCATGAAGGAGCCCGACGAAGAAAACGTGAGTGCGGCCTGGTCGCTGATGAGCGTCCGTGCTCCTCATTAGCGGCCCGCCCGGCTCGCTTTGTGCTTGGCGGAAGGAAAGCGGGGCAAATTTACGTTCGCTGTTTGAATTATCGATACAAGAGGCGGGGATTCGTGTTAGTTCGCGCGGCTCATTTCTGCAGCGAAGTTGTGTTCGAACGGGGTAACCGGCAGGATGCACCGCACCATTGTTCGTTTTATCTATCTATCTATCTATCTATCTATCTATCTATCTATCTATCTATCTATCTATCTATCTGTCTGTCTGTCTGTCTGTCTGTCTGTCTGTCTGTCTGTCTGTCTGTCTGTCTGTCTGTCTGTCTGTCTGTCTGTCTGTCTGTCTGTCTGTCTGTCTGTCTGTCTGTCTGTCTGTCTGTCTGTCTGTCTGTCTGTCTGTCTGTCTGTCTGTCTGTCTGTCTGTCTGTCTGTCTGTCTGTCTGTCTGTCTGTCTGTCTGTCTGTCTGTCTGTCTGTCTGTCTGTCTGTCTGTCTGTCTGTCTGTCTGTCTGTCTGTCTGTCTGTCTGTCTGTCTGTCTGTCTGTCTGTCTGTCTGTCTGTCTGTCTGTCTGTCTGTCTGTCTGTCTGTCTGTCTGTCTGTCTGTCTGTCTGTCTGTCTGTCTGTCTGTCTGTCTGTCTGTCTGTCTGTCTGTCTGTCTGTCTGTCTGTCTGTCTGTCTGTCTGTCTGTCTGTCTGTCTGTCTGTCTGTCTGTCTGTCTGTCTGTCTGTCTGTCTGTCTGTCTGTCTGTCTGTCTGTCTGTCTGTCTGTCTGTCTGTCTGTCTGTCTGTCTGTCTGTCTGTCTGTCTGTCTGTCTGTCTGTCTGTCTGTCTGTCTGTCTGTCTGTCTGTCTGTCTGTCTGTCTGTCTGTCTGTCTGTCTGTCTGTCTGTCTGTCTGTCTGTCTGTCTGTCTGTCTGTCTGTCTGTCTGTCTGTCTGTCTGTCTGTCTGTCTGTCTGTCTGTCTGTCTGTCTGTCTGTCTGTCTGTCTGTCTGTCTGTCTGTCTGTCTGTCTGTCTGTCTGTCTGTCTGTCTGTCTGTCTGTCTGTCTGTCTGTCTGTCTGTCTGTCTGTCTGTCTGTCTGTCTGTCTGTCTGTCTGTCTGTCTGTCTGTCTGTCTGTCTGTCTGTCTGTCTGTCTGTCTGTCTGTCTGTCTGTCTGTCTGTCTGTCTGTCTGTCTGTCTGTCTGTCTGTCTGTCTGTCTGTCTGTCTGTCTGTCTGTCTGTCTGTCTGTCTGTCTGTCTGTCTGTCTGTCTGTCTGTCTGTCTGTCTGTCTGTCTGTCTGTCTGTCTGTCTGTCTGTCTGTCTGTCTGTCTGTCTGTCTGTCTGTCTGTCTGTCTGTCTGTCTGTCTGTCTGTCTGTCTGTCTGTCTGTCTGTCTGTCTGTCTGTCTGTCTGTCTGTCTGTCTGTCTGTCTGTCTGTCTGTCTGTCTGTCTGTCTGTCTGTCTGTCTGTCTGTCTGTCTGTCTGTCTGTCTGTCTGTCTGTCTGTCTGTCTGTCTGTCTGTCTGTCTGTCTGTCTGTCTGTCTGTCTGTCTGTCTGTCTGTCTGTCTGTCTGTCTGTCTGTCTGTCTGTCTGTCTGTCTGTCTGTCTGTCTGTCTGTCTGTCTGTCTGTCTGTCTGTCTGTCTGTCTGTCTGTCTGTCTGTCTGTCTGTCTGTCTGTCTGTCTGTCTGTCTGTCTGTCTGTCTGTCTGTCTGTCTGTCTGTCTGTCTGTCTGTCTGTCTGTCTGTCTGTCTGTCTGTCTGTCTGTCTGTCTGTCTGTCTGTCTGTCTGTCTGTCTGTCTGTCTGTCTGTCTGTCTGTCTGTCTGTCTGTCTGTCTGTCTGTCTGTCTGTCTGTCTGTCTGTCTGTCTGTCTGTCTGTCTGTCTGTCTGTCTGTCTGTCTGTCTGTCTGTCTGTCTGTCTGTCTGTCTGTCTGTCTGTCTGTCTGTCTGTCTGTCTGTCTGTCTGTCTGTCTGTCTGTCTGTCTGTCTGTCTGTCTGTCTGTCTGTCTGTCTGTCTGTCTGTCTGTCTGTCTGTCTGTCTGTCTGTCTGTCTGTCTGTCTGTCTGTCTGTCTGTCTGTCTGTCTGTCTGTCTGTCTGTCTGTCTGTCTGTCTGTCTGTCTGTCTGTCTGTCTGTCTGTCTGTCTGTCTGTCTGTCTGTCTGTCTGTCTGTCTGTCTGTCTGTCTGTCTGTCTGTCTGTCTGTCTGTCTGTCTGTCTGTCTGTCTGTCTGTCTGTCTGTCTGTCTGTCTGTCTGTCTGTCTGTCTGTCTGTCTGTCTGTCTGTCTGTCTGTCTGTCTGTCTGTCTGTCTGTCTGTCTGTCTGTCTGTCTGTCTGTCTGTCTGTCTGTCTGTCTGTCTGTCTGTCTGTCTGTCTGTCTGTCTGTCTGTCTGTCTGTCTGTCTGTCTGTCTGTCTGTCTGTCTGTCTGTCTGTCTGTCTGTCTGTCTGTCTGTCTGTCTGTCTGTCTGTCTGTCTGTCTGTCTGTCTGTCTGTCTGTCTGTCTGTCTGTCTGTCTGTCTGTCTGTCTGTCTGTCTGTCTGTCTGTCTGTCTGTCTGTCTGTCTGTCTGTCTGTCTGTCTGTCTGTCTGTCTGTCTGTCTGTCTGTCTGTCTGTCTGTCTGTCTGTCTGTCTGTCTGTCTGTCTGTCTGTCTGTCTGTCTGTCTGTCTGTCTGTCTGTCTGTCTGTCTGTCTGTCTGTCTGTCTGTCTGTCTGTCTGTCTGTCTGTCTGTCTGTCTGTCTGTCTGTCTGTCTGTCTGTCTGTCTGTCTGTCTGTCTGTCTGTCTGTCTGTCTGTCTGTCTGTCTGTCTGTCTGTCTGTCTGTCTGTCTGTCTGTCTGTCTGTCTGTCTTGTTTCGTTCTTCATTTGTTTGTTTTAAAACGTGTTAGCTCATTTGTTTGCTCGTCCGCTACACGCGTCTGCTAGTTCTTTACCGTTTTTGGAATTTCAATACGGAAAAAAATAAGGGTACGGCACCTCGAAAACAGGAGGTACTTTACGCTCGACAAGTGATCACTGAAAAAAATAAGCGTGTACAAACGCGCTCCAGTTTCAACTTGCTAGAGTTCTTTCTTCGTTTTTTCTCCGGAATTGTGGCACTGTGCGCACTAATTATGCGTCATCATGTTAGGTCGTTAAAAAGTAAAAATAAAGGAACAGAATATCCCGCTTTTCTGAAAAGGCTGGCTGATGAAAGCGTCGTTAGACACGCGCGATGAAGGTTAGCGCGGAATAACGCTCCGTCATAAACCCGCTTTAATTCGTCCCCCAACCTCATTATCTAAAAAGAGAAACAACATAACTATTTGTGAAAGACCACCTCAACGCGTAGAAGTAATGGCCTTATACTTTCGCGCTGCGCCATTAATTGTTCCGCTGAGTACATTGTCTTTGCTTTTGTGATACCCGTTCAGAAATCTCATTTTTCTGACCACGTAATTACCCGTGCTGCATTAAAATAAAATATCCCATATAAGCTATTTTTAACAGAATTTTTAAATATCGCTTGTGGCATGTAGCGCGGTTCTACTCCTTGAACTGCATTACTCTATAGGGAGATATATGCAGGGAAGATTTTAAGAAAATATTGATTTTATTATAGACATTTCGATAATTAACTCGTAAGCTAATCACTTTACGGTACACGCTCTAATTTACAAATTGTAGCCGGTGAGTTCACAAGGCATAATTACTTGGAAAGAATTCTGAGGAAGACGCCAGTTAGAGATAAGCCTTCCCATAATGTGCAATTGGTGTTCACGTTAATTTTGTGCTCTAATCTATAACAAAAAAAAATTGTGTATTAAAAAGAAAAAAAAAGTGGAACGGTGCTGTTTTATCACCAATTTGGTAGCGCTTACACCTAAATTGGGGCTAGTTCAAAACTTCAATGCAAGTGTATGTGCCTTGAAAACTCACTGGCTACAATTCGTATGAATTGCAGCACGTGGCCTAAAAAAATGGCTGTGGCTTAGCTAAGGTTAGGCCAGGATGCAAAGCTTACTAGCCTTTATTTTAGTTGTTGACCCACTGTTTAGCCTGGTGAACTGCTGTTGCTTGGCTTTATTTCGTTCGGCTAGACGAAGAAACAACTCATGCAGGCGATCGCACGAGCTGAGACCCGGCTATGTAGCTACGCGGCCGCAAGCGAGCGCACGAGTTGAGCCTCCGCTTTTGCAGCTGTTATGACGTCATATGGTAGCTACGCAGCCGCGCGCGGCGCAGCAAGGAAGAGCGTGGTTGTGCGGCTAGTATGCTTCGCATAAAATATTGGATGAAAAGCTAATTAGTGAAGTTTCTATCCAATTCTGCTGCTTTTTGACGCCTGAAAATGTTGCTTCACTTCACTATGGAACACAATGTGGCAAAGTCTGCTTCACAGGTGTTAGGTACGCTATGATGAGAAGTAACCACGCCTGGTCTGAAAGCAACAACAAACGTTTCACGTACAATAAATGTGAACATTTAATGCACTTGGAACGATGTAATAAAGCCGCGAGGTTCCTCGATCATACAGAAATATGTGGTGCATGGGTAATCAGAGACGTTGGCTGGCAAAAAAACAAAGTTATATCTGGGCATATTGTAATTGTGACCAAGGTGACCAAGGTAATTGTGACCAAGGTGATATTTCGACTTGGCATTCTTAAAAACTTTTTATGTTGCCACAATATGTTTTTATGTTGCCACTTTTTATGTTGCCACAAAATAATTATAGGGTTATACCAGCAAAAACATTTTGCTTGTAGCTTTTCTGGCAATATCACACTTCAAACAACCAGAGGAAGGCCAAGCCAATATCCACGATAAATATTGTCTGTGGACGCCCTGTACATGCATTCGCTATATTATGATGTATTACTGCGCCAGTTAAATGCTTCAGGTACAACAGAAAAATTAGAAATGGTGAACGCAATGTAATTTCACCGACGTAAAATTATTGCCTGAAAGACCAAAAAAAGCATTTTCTAGTGGTGGCTGTAAAGGAGCGTTAGAATGCAGATGTTTGTTTGAAAAATCAATATATTAAAAAATTGGCGGACCATCCATCCTTTGGAGATTATTGGCGACGTTAATGCGACTAGCAATCTGTCTGATGATGGGTGTGTAATTGATGATGATATGTTCTATACGTCATTCTAATTATTATGAAGAGTGGCACATATCCAGTAGCAAACATCCAGTCACACACACTCAGTGCTAGGAAGCGTCCTAGGAAGAGAGCTAGGAAGCGAGCTCTTGGCCAAATGGCAACGAGCTAACAACGTCCTAATTCCAAATGACCCAAATTGGCATAAAAAAGAGGTTAATTGAAAACTGGCTCACACCCAGTGGCCGATGCCCAGCCACCCAAGGTGGCGCGAAAGGAAAACGGATTGACAAGCAAATAAATATATACCGGAAATACGCGAGGCATCCTATGAATGCTAATCGCATTAAAAATGGCATTCCAATCAATACCCGTTGCACTTTGGGCCCACGTACAGCTGACGCTCATGTGGACACACGATCGTGTTTACTGAATAACTTTCCTTTTGTGATGCTGCCAAATCTGTCCTAGTTGCACGGCATGCGCGTTTTATTCGCGTGATGTGCGCAGCTCGAAATATTAGTGTGCCTTGCACAATCCTCAGTGGTTTTACTTTAAGAAACCGCCAATCAAAAATCTAGCTTAGCCACAGACGATGCGGCGAAGCCACAGTCGCAGGTGGCAAGCAGTGGAACTTGAGAAATAGAAAGAAATGTGATTGACATTTAACTTTGGCATATGAAGCAAACTCAATGAGAGATTCCATTTTTAAAGAAGCACTAAGTCTCAAGCAGCCTGTGCGTTAAACCCCAAAGAATATTTAGATACCGTGAGTACATCTCCCTCTTCCCGACCACAAGATTAAAGTACTCCTCAGAATAACCATAGAACGCTTCGGTATTGCGTAGACTCTGCAACTTACTTTTGTTTTGTTTCTTTTCTTCGGGCGTAGTTCTTAAGCAGGCATTCTTTACCTGTTTTCAGCAACTATACTTCCATTTGATTTATGACAACAATGGCACTACAGTATTGTTCCTCCCCCCCCCCCCCCCACCCGCGTTCGTTTAGGGGAATCTTCAGGTTGAGAAAATTGATTTTATCAAGGAGAGTGTGTATGGAGGCTAATTGGTAAGACATTTTTTTTTATTTTTTGTGAAATTATACTGCGCTAGAGACTTGACACCGTACTGCGTTCGTCCTGTCTTCTTCTACCTCGGTGTCTCGTCCCTAGCGCAGTTTAAGTTCACAAAAAATGAATTTACCATTTCTTACCTAACCAGATACTACACTGGTAATCATGCTCTGGCCTCCAGTGCTCGCATAGTTTATATCGCAGGAGAGCCTGTTATTCCATAGCAAATGAGGAGGGGGATACACAAAAACGCAAAAAGAATAGAGAAAAAAAGCAGCGGCTATGGTAACCTTGCCATTGTCGGCATGATTAACATAGCAATATTGTATTGACGACGCTCACGAGATGTCGTCGGATCCACGGCACATGTGCGGCCCACGCGTTGAGGATCAGGACGTATGCAAATACGCACGGTGCATTCGGCTGCAAAAATGACCTAGCCAAGTGGATGCATCGTCAAGCTTTGCTCAACCGGCTCTGTCGAAAACAGAGAGGCATTCTAGCTTCCGCCGCTAGCATGAGCGTTGCGCGTAAGCACATTAAGCGTCCCAACTGAGAAGCTGTGGTTGTTGTGCATACCGTGGTGCATACGTTGATGTTAACAAAATGGAGAGCAGATGTCAAGGTACATCTATCTGTTAACTTCATTAGGCATTGAAAAACGCCGACGGTTTTGCATCGGTATTATCCCCACAGAGGTGCTACGCCAGTAACGGCGCTGCCTGCGTTCCTTATCGCGTCAGCGTTGTGAGACGCCTGGTATCTGTCAGGGCGCTGTTCCTTCTGCACAGCCGCAAGGTAAATATACCTGGTAGCGAAGCTCCCATAGAAGCCCATATATGTTCAAAAGATGCCAGTTCATCGGTGTTTCACGAGACTTAGCGCCGTCTGAAAGACGAGGAAACGCGTCCGGCAAAAGAAAAGATAATGTGACGCCATATCCGTTAAAATTAGAACTGACTTATCAAAGGAGCGAATTTTGTTTTGGTGGCCTGCCATCAGGTCTGTATATTCAAAGGCCCCACCATTCGACTTGATGGGCGTTTCGAGCTATCAGCGCGGAAAGCGATGCGACAGAAGGTCAGCCGTATGGGTGTCGAAATCGCGCCCTTCCACGGAGCATACTTTCTTTGGAGGCCGACAAAAGCTATGGGTGTAGAGTGCTGGTCCCATCGTCAGACGCCAAGCCCGTGCCTATGCACTTGAAAATAATTTACGACGCATGCGCCTCCAAACTTGCGGTAAAAATGTACTGCCATTCCACTTACTTTCTTAACAACATGTCGTTTTAGGCATTTAAGCACAAAGGTAACGTGAACGCCATTGCATTTCTCCGCAAAGTTCGGAAATTAATACCTCGAAACTGGTGTCATATTGAGAAATTGTTTCGAGTGGATCCGCCTTGCGAACTCCCCGTACTAGAATTTGCAGATTGCAACATGTGCCATAAGGTAACTATTTAAAACTTAATTAGTGAATTTTTATTGTTTAGTCAATTACGCATTTCAACTTTTTCTGCAAGTAATGTCCGCCTTTTGGAGTAGAGCAGCTCATGAACTAGAATAGTGTTATCTGCCACAGGCAATTTAATAAAGAATTTGAGAGTGTTCACTGAAACACCCGGTATATATAGGATGAAATTTAGCTGATTCGCTTCTGATAAAATAAGGACGAACGCATGGTCGGTGGGCCCTCTTAGGGAGCCTCGAGCTATTAAAAATGCACCCGTTGAAGTAGCGAGAGCTATTCCCGTTTGCGCTGCGCCAACGTTGTCATCAATTCTGTTCCACAAGCTCCGCAAGAGGTGTGCGAACACAGAGGCATAAAACACTTTCACACTAGCAGGAATACAAAGCGAACTGTAGACGTCAAGAACTAGGGCAGCGAAAAATTTGGGTTATGCTTAATGACCGGGATGTCAGAACGAAAAAAAAATGTTTCGCCCCACAGGTAGTGGAAGGAAGCGCCTGATAGTAGCAGTGCCACAAATATTTCAGATGTTGCCGCAGATACAATTTCGGAAGGATGGCTTCCGCACATTGAAAAATCCCTCGAGATTCTGAACTCAGCTTCTCTTCGTAACGACGACGGGCGATGGTCGTAGGTTGTATCTCGAATTGCAGATAAAGACGCCCACGAGCTTCGTTGAAGGGCCTGGCTATCAGGTGCCACGAGAAATATTTCTGAAGAACGTTCGGGAGATCTCAGCGAGGATTACCAAAGTATATTCTGAAATAAGCGGGCGCATTGTGGGGATGCTACAGAACATAGTAGCGGTACACGCACCGGTTCTTAATACTACGCTCGATCTTTCTGTGTCTCTCTTCTTGTGCGGTGGCCTGTTCCCCAATTTCGCGCATTTAGCGATCGGCCATTAGCGGTACAAGTCCAGCCTCGCTTTTCTTCGTGACCGCAAGAACTTCCAGAAAAGCTTGCAGGCGAGCTAGCGCAAATTCCGCTTGGAAAAGAGGGCGCAGAGTACCTCCACGCGGGAGAAAGCTCGCACCAGAAAAAAAAACTAATTTGCTGAGGATGTTTCATCCTTGCGTCCCTGAGGTTTATAACGCAACAGCGTAACACACAGCGTTCTTTCTTTTCATCCCCGTTATCGCACTTTTTCCACGTTAGCATAAACCAAGCGTGAAATCTTTATAAGCTGCGAGAACCGCGTAGCTCCTAGGTAACAGCACATCTGCGGGCTTCGAGTCATGACGCCACACCGGGGTTTTTCCATTGAGGGCGGGAGTAACACTTAACGCGCTTTTGCCTTTTGTTTTTCCCTAAGGCGTATACTTTATCGTTCTCCTAGCCTGGGCGCCTGACGTCACGGCTCTAAAAGCGCAGGCCTTCTCTCATCCATAGAAGGTGTTGCGTGAATCGGGTTCCTGAACGAAGCCTCTCCGATGTCGTAACGTCTAGTCAAACACCGTTTATTACCGGCCATTTGATAAGAAAGTAAAAGCGAGAGCGATGAAACTTCTGCTCGGTGGGACAGACCCGGAGAAATCCAAACCAGAACGGATCGATCCCGGGACCGGCGCCGTACCAAATGGGCCGCGAGTTCGACTAAGCCAGGGTGCGTTCGAAATAGCTCCCACTGCTTCTTGCGAAGCGTGCGACGCCTCTCGGTTGGCTGGCTAGTCGCAAGTGAAGTCATCGGGTCCTATATATATATACATATTCAGTACAAAGGGTTGCAAATGTCGAACGAGGCTTGACGAATACGTAATAAAACTGAACAAAATGACACTAAATTGGGGATCGAGAGTAATCGCTAAAATCTGACAAAACAAGAAACGCAACGCAACAACAACAAACAAACCATACAACCAGGGGACGATCAGCACGCTAATGTGCGCCTCTTACGCAAGACATCAAGCACGTTACTAAAACCACCCAAAGTCCATAGCCAATTCGCCGAACGGAAAGACCATCGGAATAGCAACACTCTTCAGAGGAGCATGAAGATTCCAAACGTGGAAGAGAAAGTGAGGAGCAATATACGTTCACTTGTCACTGAACACAAAAGAGGAGATTCCTTTTATGACAGCAACTCTTCCTTTCTTTTTCGTTTGAAAGCCTCACTTTAAACTCTGCGTACCATTCCTTTTTATTTAACAGTTGCATTCTTATTTATAATTTTAATTACGATTCACCTTTACCGTCTACCTTGCGTGGTTGCTCCGTGGCTATGGCATACCGGCGTACCACACGAGATTATATTCCCGGGGACCACGACCACATTTCGATAAGGAGGTGGAAGGAGATGTGACGAAGGGTAGGGTAGGGTGGGGTCCGTGCGACGGAACGTAAGAATATTCGTGCAACGGGAATATTGGTACGCGTTAAAGAACCCCAGCTATTCAGAATTATTCTTCAGCCCTTCACTGAGGTCTCGTAAAAGCTCCTGTGTAGCTTTTGGTCGTTAAATACCATCGATCCGTCAATCAGCCAATCAAACAGTCAGACAATCGATCATCCAACTTCTGATTTCTTATAGTCAATCCCCTATTACGTACAAGCATCATTAATTTGGAGTAAGGAGTAAAAGAGAGCGATGATGCCGACCAAAGTAGTAAGGAAGCGGTGGCACTAGATACTGACCAGGAAGGCTATTACCGCCGTTGAGAATTTCGTCGCAGTAACAAAGTCAGCGATGACGTCAGTAAGCGTCATTGATGCTCCTCACCTAGTAGGAGCCGTGTTATGTTTACAAGTATTTGAGCATGCGGGGCTAAACTTCTCTTTATTAGTAGTTGTACTATTTCCGTCCCGCGTACCCTGCGAATGCTGAGTTATATACCACAAGGCAAACGTCACGCTCCTGTGGACGAATATTAGACAGCAGAAAGTATTAGTGGCGCGACCGCAGCAGCTCTGCGTACGCAGGAAACCCGAGGACGCGACAGTGCGCATGCGCAGTGCGCAGCAGCACGCACGGTCTCTTTCGTGCGCCCACAGCTTTTCAAAAGCTCCGTAGCGTCCGCTGCGGGCTGTGCGGCCTTTGCGGGACGTTCTCGTGTGTTCTCGTTTGTCCACGAGACCGCATTTTTCGATATTTCTCCGGCCGATGATATGACTCCAGCTTGGGGTTTGATTATAAGCGGCTGATATTGGCTACACAGTTTCAGAAGCCTTCACGGCGGCGCTGAGTAGCACACTATCAGCTCCTGAGCGTGCAAGTCGGCAATCCTCTTCTCAACTTTTGCGTCCGAGAGCAACATTCCGGGCAAGTTGGTAATCCAGTACTCAAGTAGTATTGCGCAACAAAAAACGACACGGACGTAAGAGAAAAAGACGCACCAATGGTTGCGTCCGGCCAACTATTGGCGCGTCGCGCGCGCGCGCTTTGCTACGTACGCACGACCTAGCGCGCTGCGTATGTGGGTGGTTGCGGACGCCCAACTGAAACTGTCTGGTTTTATAACAGCGTTTGTCGCCTTACCTACGTTAAGCTTACGCACCTTCACGGTATGTTGCGGTGCACGTCCTTGCTAGACGAGTTCGCATTAAAGCTGCAGCGTAGAAAGACTCACAGGAACTAGCTGAGAACGCTCGGAGTTGACCAGTGGTTTGATAATGCTTGTGACCACAAGAATGTGTGACAATACCACATAGCAAAGAAGAAAGAGAAAGAATCAAAGAAAGAAAGGGAAAACGTGGAGGTTAAAAAGGTTGCACTTGATTTGCTACACTACTGCGGGAGAGGGTAGCGGAAAGAAAAGAATATAAGGTAGAATAAAATAAAGAACAAGTAACGCACGTACGCACACATGGGATTGTTCAGCGCGTAATGGCAGGCGGTCGCAGAGCTCAGTCGTCTTCATAAAGTGCGGCAGTGCTCTTGAGGCCCTGTCATCTAGTCGGCTTAAAGCGGCACGCATTGTGTGTCTTTCCTCGTCAAAAAAAGTGTATCAGGAAGTAAAAAAAAGTCCAGTGAGGTCAACTGCATACTGGCTACACAGTTATTGACAGAAACTCCGAAAGGCGGATGCTCGAAATCATATAAGCCAGTCACGTGGAACGGCATAAAAAAAAAATTCTGCGTCAGCCGTCCTTCGAGGTTGTCCCCTATAGGGACTTGAAGCAATCGAAACTTGCAATCCCCACGCGTTTTCATTGAACGGTGTTGCCAGTACGTGGCTGACTCAAGTCGACATGTGTGTTACCTATTTCTTTCCAGTGTCGACACACAAATTTATAGGCATACAAGCATAACGACACTTTCAGCTGGGTATGAGCCCCGCGCCTTGTCCCCACCTTTCCGTTTACGCCTATGCGCCAACCAGCAGCTCGTGTCCGCGCCTTGCCGAGTGCATCTTTGACGGTCCGAGCACGGCCCTTTACGGCATCCGGCTACGGATACGGCCACATCAATACGTGGCACGGCGAAAGCCACCGGTACTAAACGACGCAGCCACAAGAGTGCGGTTTCAAATACCCCACCCCCCGACATCTTCCAGACAACTTTTCCAATTAAAAAATCCTCGACCAAGGAGATCTGGCCGTATCAAATGACGCCGCTGTGTTGTCGCAGCCTCCCACGTGCCAAAAAAAAAATAAATAAATAAACGCCGTTCCTCTCTTTCCAAAACAACCTCGACGGCAACGTCTGCGGTGGCGCCGAGCCGAAATTAATTTCGCAAAGCTCGCAGCTCGCCGCCCCGCCGGCGACGCTTTCGACAGGTTGAAACCTCATGAAACCTGAGCCGAGGCGTTATCGCACGGCGCCACACGCCGTCCGCTCGCGTATAAACGTGGTTGAAAGCGTGTTCCGCAGCGAAACCTCGCTTTTTCGTACAATTTAAACGCCCGACGCGAAATGTTGAGTAAACAGCAAAACAGAGCATACGCGCACTAGATTATAAAGACAAGACGTTTAAGAGCAAATAACAAGATAAAATAAGATGTAGTGAAAGCAGAAAGCAACAAGAAAGGAAGCATGAAACGGGCGGTAGCGACTGTATCTTATACGCCATGGTGTAGAGGTAAAAATGGGAAAGAAATATTGACCGTCTCAAAGACTTCTTTGATGCGCGTCACTCTAGCCGGTAGCTTTCCGCACACGTGAGTGCTGTAGCGTTTGTGCGAGATCTTCTTTCCCACACTGAGTACTCGGAATTGACTTCTTGGAGATGGAAGGAGGTATAAAACAGGTTGCGCGCGCAGAGGTGGCCTAGCGGCATAGAGTATCCGCCTTGTGTATGGGTAGTACTGTGTTCGAATCCCGGTGCTGTCGTGATTAAAACGGGAAAAAACGCGCGACAAATAATGACGCAGGAAATAGCGTGCTGAAAACGACCTAATGAGGTGTTTTTATTGCGCCATAGCAGCTTTCTTTCATTGGAAGTCACGCCCTTAATTTAAAAATTTTAAACTTGTTTAATTAGTGTATACTATAGTTACCCAGGTGCACAAAAGATATCAAGCGCACAAAAAAATATCCTGGTGGCGCAAGAGGACAGACAACCGAACACTTCAGCATATCGTGTACTGCTCCACTTCAACAACAGAAAAAAAAAAGACGAAACATTGTATTCTTGTGTATGCGCCCAAACTGTACGTGTAAAAACCACAATATGATTATAAGGCACGCCGTATTGGGCGACTGCGGAATAATTTCGACCGCCCGAGGTTCTATAACATGCACCTAAATCGCAGCGGAAGGAATTCATTTGCATTTCTTGCCCTTTGAAATGTGGCCGCCGCGGCGGGGATCGAACCGACGACCTCGAGCTCAGCAGCGCTACGCTATAACTACTAAGCTACTGCGGTGGGTCGGGCTTTTCTCAAGAGTTTGGCTAAATGTAGCTGGGACGCCCTGTATAGACGCTGGTGAGCGTTCGACACAAGACACCGGCATCGTACCACAAGTCTCCCGTTCCGGTTGCGAGATGGCTAGGCTGTGGTTTGCCACGTCAAATTTCGGCTACGAATGATGCCGCGTGCAGGACTGAGCAGGCGGCCGAATGGCCGCATACACGAGTAAAACGTACGCGTGCTTTCTCTTTAATTACGCGTAAATCCTATTTGCCGCAGCAGAGCTTAAAGTGCGCCCAAGAAACAATCTCGGTAGCCGATGTTGAAGGGCCAGAACCCGGTACACGTAGGAAACTGCGCAGCTGGAGAACGGACATTTGAGCTACGGAGCAGAACAAAGAATTTTACGGGTACCGTAAGAGAAAAGAAAGCGACAGTACCGCGCTTATAATATATGAGGTTCTAAAGCCATAGGCCTCCGGGGATATAAAGAACTAAATTAAATGTGAGTAAAAGACTTGCAACTCGCTGCTTTCGGGTTAAGAAGTTTAACCGGTAATGGATAGGGCGAACCATAACGACAGATGACCTTTTCCGCGTTTCTGCGACGGTCAAATTTATGTGGTTCGAGTGTCTACCACAAAAACTAAAACTCACGTCGCAACAGCTACCTTTGTTCCAATCATCTGCAGTTTCTATTTTTTTTCCTTTTTCTTTTAGTGCGTGTGCCGCTTGTGAGATTGCCACGAACCTTCTAAATTAGTCCGAATATCAGATGTCCTTCCGTTCGGGACGCTTGTCGCCGGGGTGTAGTTTCACTTATGTCTCGTTAACCACCGTCAAAAACACGAAATCGCCGAAAAAAAAAAGAACAGTGATTGTCAGTGTCTAGCCAACATGAAATTTCGTTACGTTAATTTGCACTTGATAGCAGGAAGTGTAGCTGCCAGTAATCACAGCAGCACCGACAAGACAACGCGCGGTGATTGCTGCAGGCTAGCGACGCTCTCTCTGCATTGCTCTTGTTTTCACAAGCGAGCTGTTTACTTCTTAAAAAAGCGACGCTTTGCGTGACATCCTGTTGTTCAGTTCTGGTAAACACCACGATGGCCGAGCGCTGCAAGGGCCGCCAGGCTACCTCCTGAAATCGTTTAGCGAAGCGTCATTACTTGTGCTTATTATTTGTTGGTTGGCAACTCTGCTGGCCAAGAATGAACGCGGAGGTGTTGCTTATAACACGCGTATATATTTATTTGTGTGCTGCATCACTCTGGGGAGCGGAGTGCGAACTCGCGCACACAAGCACACACTTACACACATACGCACGCACACACACGCGGACAAAGAGTGCGGTAAACTAACCCATGAAATGTATACCGGCAATCTTCGGGCTCCCGTTCGCCCCTTTAGACCACCGCATGCGCACATGTACCTTGGAGCATGAGCACAGCTGCAAAAGCACTGTTGAATGCGTCATTCAACTCAGCTCAGTACGTTGGTGAACACATCTGTATGTGCCCTCAAGGCTGAGCAACCAGCTCGATGCTGGTTTAACATAGTTTTGGCATTAAGCCAAACGTACATTGTCTAGCAGGACTGTTTGCCGTAGTTCATTAAATTAAAACGTGTATACATTTTTGTTTCTCGGAGACTATATAATTCTCAAGCAAGAAATGCCTCATCGAAAATAATTTTTGACGTCCTTTCCGCTGCTGTTCCACACCCCTTTCTTAGACAAACCCCTAAATTGAGCTAAAAAAAATTTGAGCGCGAAGCAGCTGTGCCATTCGTTCTGTTGCAGGAAAGTGAAGCACTCATTCTGACATTTCCCGGCTGAGGCTTTTTGGGTCCCCAGACAATGGCGCAGCTTAATGCTCTGTATTGATTACGCGTTCGGCCATCAGATGAACTGTGCAAGGCATACTGCGGAGGTGGTTTTCAATATAGTCTAAAAAAGATGCAGCTTCAGATTCATTGAAAAAATATCAGAGCTTCACGACTAACGCACACACGCAATCCAAGCCTCTCTTTTTTTATCTATCTAGCCATAGCGCCAAAAAGACCAATTATTATTATTATTATTATTATTATTATTATTATTATTATTATTATTATTATTATTTTATTATTATTATTATTATTATTATTATTATTATTATTATTATTATTATTATTATTATTATTATTATTATTATTATTATTATTATTATTATTATTATTATTATTATTATTATTATTATTATTATTCATTTCTTGACATGACTGAACCAAAGAAACTAGCCGCAATACAGCTCCAAAATAATGTTCCTAAATGTAAAGCCACGACCACCGTAGTAGCATGCATTACAAATCTGCCGCGTCCAAATATGCAGTACATCCACCTACTGGTCCCGAATTTTAAGTCTACTAACACATTTACAGTTCAGTCGCATGTAGCGGACCGGCGGCGAGTTTAATTTCCGTCACGCTGGCAGGCACGAAAGAATCGTTCGTCACCGAGTGCAGTCGAACGTATAACAGCGACATCTGGATGTACGACACGCTCGCGACGAATCTTCGTAATGCGATCTGATGGCCGGCAACCGCGACCCGGCTGTAGAGAAGATTTCTGACCGACGACGTCTACCGTCGACGAGCTTGCACTCCTGTATAACACAAACGCCTATAGGCCCGCGGCAACGGTTAATAATTCCTCCGTGACAGCCACAACTGGGCCCGTTACGCTACGGTCGTTTTAATGAAACGAAAGCCGCTCTCGAATTACGTCCTCTTAGTTGCCGGCCGTGCTTGCCGCCGAGCAGAATTTCCAAACCACTGAAGTAGGGTATTAGGCGTCGGGGCTGCGAACGCAGGTCACATTCGCGAGACCATGGCCCGGGCACGTGGGGCGTGTACCGATTGCGTCCCCCAGACGTACGCTCTCGGTTTGGTCATTTGTCGAGCGAGTCGCGTCGCAGGTGGACCGCGGCCATGCGCTCTGAGCACCGTCGGTCCTCAAACACCAGCGAGTGCAACAGCCCGCGCAACGTCTTTTCCAACGCCACGGTTCTTGCTGGACGGGCAGAGTTGTGCAATCGTTGCTTCATTTGCACAGCTCCTTTTCTTCTTTTTTTTTACTACACTCGTAGAGAGCAGCCTCACAGACGACGAAAACTATTTTTTGTGTAACTGAAAGCGTGCGAAAGATACAGAATTACGTGGGAAGATGGGTAGGTTAATCGTGTAATGTCCTTTCGACAGACGTGATATACGCTCCGTCCTTTAAATAAACTAAGTTCATCTGCAAACGTTTCACCAAGGCGACTCTGCTAGATGACAACAAAAAACTATATTCAGTAACCCTACCGCGTCCTCTTAATATTAATTTTCCCTAGAGTTGAATTCCAAGCGCGTTTCCGTCCGAAAATGTGGCGCAGAACGTAAAGCACTCTAGGGAGTTACAGTGTGAACGAATGGAACGATCTGAGAGCTTTCCGCGTATACGTATTCGAATCAACGCAAGTAATGAACATGTTTCCTTTTTCTTGCTCGCGAAAGCTCATAACTACGCGATTAACTACGAAATAACGCTATGAGAAATTATCGGATTTCACGACAAATTGCAGCCATAAATTGCTAGCCGTACACTAAAGTACCCTATTCATGTCGTGATCGTTATGCGTTTTGGATACTTGTAGTTTGTTCGCCAAATTACGTGCCGAAAAGCACCACCAAAAGCACGAGCGTAGCTCAGCACTCAGAATAAATGTGGTGGCATTCCTGCGCTTTCCGTTTGTTTGCGTTCTCGACATTAGAAAGTTAGGATCCGCGCATTCGAACACAGACAAGAGCATAGAGACAACATGGGTACGGTAGTGAGGTTAATCAGCACTGATAACTAGCAAAGGGACAAAGTGGATACGCATAAGCGTAGAAACCGGAGAGGGGGCAAATATTAAAAATTAAATTATGGGGTTTTACGTGCCAGAACCACTTTCTGATTATGAAGCACGCCGTAGTGGAGGACTCCGGAAATTTCGACCACCTGGGTTTTTTTAACGTGCACCTAAATCTAAGCACACGGGTGTTCTCGCATTTCGCCACCATCGAAATGCGGCCGCCGTGGCCGGGATTCGATCCCGCGACCTTGTACTCAGCAGCCTAACACCATAGCCATTGAGCAACCACGGCGGGTGGAGGCGAATGTTTTACGCGCGCTATGCTGATACGGTAAGTTCTACGAACAGGAGGAGGGCGGTGATGGCGACGGCCGGCTGAAGCCTCGCGTTGCTTTTCGCGCGCCATCAGCCGTCCGAGCAGAGCTTCACTTACGTCATCGTCAGGAACAGCCGATCACGAACAGATTATAATAATGAACAGAATCGATCTAAAGCAGCAGTTACATTACACCACCCCAAATGTCAGCCTCTAGAAGCATCAGCATAGCAACAACAAAGTGCGGCGTCTTTATCGTGATGACGTCACTCGAATTTGTCTTTATCGAAGAACAGCCGCGCCATGTTAGCACTGTCACTGCTTTTCGATACGTTGTTTATATTGCGCGGTCATGCTTAATTCAGTTAGCCATTAAAAACCGTCTCCTGCTAATTTCATCTCTACGTCGATATGCAGAACAGCGCTTTATAATTGAGCCGCAACAAAAGAAGTTTATAACACACGAAAAAAAAAGCAGCGCATAAATATGCGCGTTTCGTCGCCAAGGATTCAGGGTGCCTAGCAAAATGCATAGCGACACGATAATGCCATGCCTCCTGTATACCTTACTCGAACCTGCCTAAAACCTAATCTTCGGTGATAGAATGGCTAGCCAGTCGTATAACTCGCGCGTCTCCAGCAAGCGGCCGGCAGGAAATAGGAGAGTAGATCGATAATACTGTACATTTGTATAGCGAAGTACAGAGCTGCATGCACAATCCGACCGCAGTGCTCTATAACTGTGCAAACGTGAATCGCTTGTCAGACTCATGCCGCTACGGGGCAATGCCTACTCGCTTGCAACGCGCGCACTCGCGTTAGGCGTCTTACCCCTAAGTGCGAGACGTAATCAGAACGCTGAATTCAGTATTCGACGCTCAAGCACCTCCACTTCGCACCCTGAAAGCGGGGCCAGTGCAGACGCGCAATGCACGAATGCATTTGGGGAAAGTCCTTCGAGGGCACGCGGGTGCCACCTACAGGAGTGCAGCTTCGGCGCGGAGAAATGAGCTGGAAGTAGGCCATTGAGCTTGCGCTTTCAGCGCCACTAAAGGACCCCCCCTGATAGATGGAGCCATTGTGCGCGCCTGACTTTTTGGGGGGTTTCCGTAATCAGGGCGCGCTGACACAATGAACTCGCTTCGCTCTTGCAGAAATCTCGCCAACTATAATATAAGTATAAAATATCACACTGTCTTAAACTATTTTTGTGTGCACGAGGTAGTAAAGGATCACATTTGCTGACGTCCCTTCTTTCTTTTCTTTTTTTTCTAGAAAAATACTCGCACTCTTCTTTATAAGATGGGGTAGGGTTGGGGAGGGGGGGGGGGGGAGGGGCTTTCTGAATGCGAGAAAAAGGCAGTCAAGCAGACACACCACTTTCTTTCAGGTCCCACATTCTTGTTGTACGCAAAAGAGTAACCCCTGGAGCCAAGTTCTCAACCAGAAAAGTAAAACGCTTTTTTTTTTAACTAACCCACCATATGCAACTTGCCTCCGAACGAACAATTCTGCTCGAAATAGCGACGATGACAGTCGCCCCGCGTAATACTGCAGGCGAACTAAACTTTTTTTCCCCGAGGGCTGCGACGTCTAAGAAAGTTTCTGGTCTCCTTTCCAGATTCATTCCAACCACGAAGTTAACAATCGGCGACTCAATTTGTATAGCCTTCCTAACTTGAGCTCATGTGGTTAGGCAACGGCCACTTCACGCAGGCAATTGAGGACGGACAAGTCTGGGAACAATTTGTTCGCTCGATCTTGTTCTTGTCCAACTCCCCCTCCCCTTTCCCGCTCCATAAGAAAAAAAAAGAAAGAATTAAGCACCTGGTCTCGTTACCGTAACGCGCGAGTTAACTTTTCCGCCTGTGCTCCCTTTGATCCCTTCCTAACTTTAAAACGTTATCATAGTCGTTATTACAGTAATCAAGCTAGTTCCATTGAAGAACAAAGGCCTGTCCCGGGAGGTTTTTGTACTCATACGCACCTCAGCTGTCTCCATTGAGGCTTGCAAACTAACTGCCGCGCTGCCATGCACCGTCATTACTATCACGACCAGCGTGAGACACAGTCGAACTGCACACGCTACTTGGTGACGTGAGATATACCTTTGGCGGATGTAGTCACGCAGTGTCCTCATAGTGAAATCACTTGAGCGCCAGTGTCGAGATCGACAAGACCTGTTTTCAATTTATGCTGGTGCACCTTTGCTAATATAAGAGTGCATGAAGCGTTTTATTTATAATGACGCTAACACTTTCGGTTGTAATGTTATCAGCTCGCATGCACATCACATACAAACATTTCCCATACGAAAGCTGTCGCTACTAAAACAAAGAAAACAGAGAAGCGGGCTTTCTTACACAAACAGGCTTATTGCGGGAAAGCCAGATGTGACGAGTGTTACCATTGCGTTTGTTCTGCTGTCTAAGGAATTGTACACGCACACAAACGTGCGGGCGTGAACAGATCTCAGGTGCACCGCAAGCACCACGTACAGTCTCTGTCAAAAGTATCGGAGCCTCTCCGCGCGCGATGATGTTTGATGCCGAGGCCCGTGTTAGGGGCATCTGCAGCCCACCCGGCACTCTGAAGCTCCGATCCCCCTTTTGTTTTTATATGAAAATTAGATATTTAATCACTTGTACACCTTTTTACGTAGGAGTAATAATGACAACAAAAATATTTTTAAACAAGAAATAACGGCACTGGTTCCCAGAATCTAGAAATGAGTTAGGTAAGAGCGTAAATTAGGTCCACATGCAGTCCTAGACACGCCGAAATATACAACGACAAAAGACTAGAACAGTTTGCACCGCACTCTATAGAGAATACATTGGCTCCCGACACGTAAACGTATAAAGAGTTCCGAGCAGTGGCGTCACCACGTGACTAGGGTCACTAGGGTCACCGGCACTCGGGACCCGGTGGCCTACACGGGCACCCTTCTGCACATTTTCATTCCTTTTTTTTTCTCTTTTTTTGTTCTCTGTATTCAGCACACAGTGCCACGGCCGGCCGCCTTCTCGATTCTTTGACAAATACTTATTTGTTATTTCACACACCCCGTTTCACTGCCCAGCTGCACACCGCTAAGCGCTGCATGCACCCGAGACAGCATGCAGCGGCGCCTCATGACTTGGCCAAACCACGTCTGCTAGTATAATCCAACGCTCTAGAAAACTAGAAGGGGTTAATAGAAGCCGGCAACGAAAAGTGAAACGCGCGATATCAAAGAGATGGAAACAATAGCCTGTGTTAAATTTTTACTCGTTCGAACATCGCATCGAATGAGGTCTAAAATAGATGCTGCGTGAACCATGCTAAACTTTATTGCACGCAATAATATCTTTTTTTTAAGCACTTACGCCACCGTCCTTTGGGCAAGTGTGTATCTTTATTTCTTTATCTAAGGTAGGGGAGCGGAGTAGGAGGTATTGACTAAGACGACGGGTAGCTTGTGCTATGGCTTGGGCAGCGTCGAAACCGACCACGTACGAAGTCACCCAATGGGTCCATAAAACATTCACGCAGATCCTACCGCCTTTGCAATATGAAGGAGACTTTCTTTTGCACCATCTGTGTGGGGAAAAGCAATCCAGTAGCGCCGCGGGCACCGGAAAGCCTTTCAACACAATGATCTTGCGTTGCAGTTTCGCGAGACAGTACGCTACAGTTCCTCTACGTCGGCAAGATGACCAGTCGAGCGAGGTATCGACGCTGTTAATTCTGAATACAAAGTAGGGGTGCTATATGCGACTTGGGTCGCATCTTTGTTCGCAGTCTCGGGGGTATACCTCCAGCTCAAGATATTCACGATGCATTCGGCGAGAACACATAAACACTTTTATTTATTTATTTATTTATTTATTTATTTATTTATTTATTTATTTATTTATTTATTTATTTATTTATTTATTTAAAAGTACAAACCGCTGGTCGCATGTGCAGGGTCCCAGGCAGCTGTCACGCTGTTACATAAAAAAAAAGAAACCAAGAAATTGCCATCAATATGTCCTCTTAAAGAAAACGCGAATCGATACAAAGCCAACGTTGAGAAACACATAATCATACGCGAGGATTGTGATGAATCAGCGTGAATGAGAATAATGTGTAAAAATGAAGCCGTAATTAGACATTAAAAAGAAAAAAAGATAAGACGACAATGACATGACAACCGCTCTTATGAATACATGCATTAAATTTCCAACGTATATGCGCCCATAGTACCCGCGTTTTCTACGACAACAGGCAGTCGATTCGATTCGGCAACTAGTCGTACCAAAAAAAAGGGGAAAAAAGATGTTTAACCACATCCTTGTGGCAAAAGAATTCGTGGAACATCTTGTTGTGTTTTGTCCGTGTGCGTTTACTAGAAATAGGACTGATATATTCGCTAATGCCTACGCCGGTGTTACCATTTACTGGTCTCAAAAATTGTTAGTAACATTTCTTACAGTCTTTGTGTCGAATTGGGAATTATATAAAACCACGACCCTTGTTCACAAAGAATTTATTGCGCTAGAACTGCCCTAGAAGGAGGCGCGACCAGATCGTGATGGACAAACTAGCGAAGGCGGTTGGCCCGTGGGCAAGCAGCTCTGGTAGGGTTCGTACAAAACATTCATTCGGCTCAAAGTTCAAGAATAATTCAAGGATTTCAAGGATGCCGACGGCCAGAATTTCAAGGGAAAACAATTCTATTGGTACGCATATAACTGAAAATTAGTGAAATCTCCTTATTTGCAATTCCGTGCAACTCAGCATTTGCTGAGTTGGAGTTGTCTTTAAGCTCTACAGGTGGCTTTTCAAAGTTGACTTTCCCCTTGTAATGATGTGTCGATCACCTTCTGGCATGTTGGTTAATATAGTTCCCGGCTTCAGCCAAAGATGCTCGTTGTGTTAAAAGCCAAATGACGGAAACTTACTTTCCGCCAGGCATTAGCTGCAGCCTATATGGGTTTGCAAACGGAGATATGATGGCTGCGATGTGAACCAACTAGCAAATCAACAGAATAGTAGCCCGGCATGGCCGCTTTATTTTGATTTGTCAATTTCCGCGATGATAATGGCGATTTAAACAGGGCTGTCCGTTGAGTCTCTAGGCACACAACATCACAATCATTTAGTGACACTCTCAAATAAAATTACATACGATTTTTTCCCGATAATCTATGCACTATGCGACTGTACGTCCTCGCCCAGTCGGGCTTATACACTCTACCATGGATTCTAACCAACTAGCCCACCAACGCGTTTTAACCATAGCTTCTATGCAGTGTTTATAGCTTCCATGGAGTGTTTATTACCACGAATGTCAAGTCGTCATGAACTCCAAGTTTTCGAGGAATTCAAGGAGCACATTTATTTTGAGAGAGTGTTAAGGGTCCTAAAGGTTTTCAAGGATTTCAATGAGGTGTACGAACCCTGATTGCTCTCACGAACGCAAAGCTTTGCGAATTCAGCCCCACATTTTTAGCAAATTTCGATTGCACCCTCAAGTAAGCTGAGATTCAGTAGTCGCACCTGTGGATGCAAACCCACCGGGCTTTCTAGCCGATGGATTTAGAAAATTAAACGTTAACTAGATTAGTTTTCTTATTTTGCTATAAGTACACTGCCAAATCCTTCCCATGACGGCCTCTGCTGTTGATTGCGGCCAGTAAACATCGTCATTATTGTCGAATCTTCTGGTTTTAATAATTAGAAGCAGGCGCCGAATGTTCAGGTAGCAAGCCGGACGGGTCGGTTTATCAGCCATGTCACGTTTGCCGAAACAAGAGACGTAGACATCATTAACGCCTAAAAGTGCGGCAGCCTTTTTGGAATAACTTTTGTATTGAAGCCTCACGCGGGCCTCAGTGCTCAGTCTGAAGAACTTTCCAATATACCTGCTTAAGGCACCTTGAAGGCATTTCTTTCTTGCCTGAGCAGTGACATTTTTGCTACCCAGAAGACGTGGGAGATGATTCCGTTACTCCGACGAATAAAATTATTAGACTGTTCCACTTAATCTGAGCGATTCCTCGAAGTCGCGACTTTTGCGTCGTACGACCGTAATCGTCTCCCCCGCAATCAACGCACCGTCCTTCGACGTGAACCATTGCACGCACCTTTAAAGTTCGCCCAGCTTCATTTTTACTTTTCTTTCGTTAATCAAAGTCTGAAGATCATAACGCCCCCTTCGCTCCTTATTCGTTGACCTAAGCTCGTTTACTGTTTCAAGCCCACGCTCTCCAGCATCCCCGTTCCTCTCCCTTTTCTTCTTTTTTTTTCTTTTTTGTTGCTTCTGCTTGCACTCGGAAGTAATCACAGGTTTCCTTAAACCCTCTTTTTTTCAATTCTTCTTTTTTTAGAAGTTACGTAAAAGAAAGAAGTCAACGCCCTCATATCATTGCAGCTGCAGCAGCAGCTTGAGAAGAGACGGTTTCCATTCGCGCTTGGGATGCAGTAATATTGTCGAAGGAGCACTGCGCTGGCATCACAAGAAAAAAAAATGTTACAAGAAAAAAAAACGCGGAGAGGCGGGATGGCAGAATCTTCTTTGCCCGCGAACAACGACCATGCTCGACAGGAGAGAGGGGGATTACATTTTGTTCCGGACCCTATGGGCCCCTCGTGCGCTACTAGCGAAAGCTGCTGTTCTGTTATTTAATCCCGCCGCACGCTCCATCCCCCTAGAAATTTTTTTGACAAGAACTGGCTCCGCGCAGCTCTTCCGTATAAGCGCACTTTCAGATTACCATTCGACCAAACATGATGCCCTTTTTCGAAGGATCTAAAGAGCTTATAAGTTGCTTTCTGTTTTACATTTTTTTGCCATTTATTACACATGTGTTTTAGACTGACTTTGTACCGAAGTGTTGAATATTAGACATCTTGCCACCTCCCCTTTCTTTTTCTTTTGTAATGACCCTCAAGAGATGCTCAAAATGGGCCGACATTATTACAGAACGTGAAATGTATACATAAGGAAGTTGCCCTCCTACTCGGCGTTCTTCCAGGCACCTCCTCTTATGTGGGCGTCTCGTGAAGCCATGCGCGTTTTTTCCCCCTTTTAAGGTGCAAAAGCATATCCATCCCACTCCTTCACTCTCTCTCTCTTACCCAATTAGGTCGAAATGTCGTCCCTAAAAATTTTTTAGCTCTCTCTGTCTCTCTTTTCCACTCTCTCTTCCTCTACTAATCTCATTTCTTCGTTTTACTCTTTTTTGCGCACCATGCAGTCGCTCGTCCGACGGCCGTAACAATATAACTTTGTTTTTCGACTGCCTATACTCCGTTCCATACATAGTAGGCAATGCTGTGGAAGCTACGCAAGAAGTTCGGTCAAGAAAAGTTATCACTCCGCACGTTCCGTCCATGCTTCGATGCGCCGCCAACAGCGTTCGCTCGCGCGAGCATACACGTGAGGTTTCTCGCGACGGGTGGCAAATAAAAGAAAAACGGAAAGAACAACAAAAATAAAATGATCTAAAACAACGCATTAGCAGCCGCATAACACAGTGTGTTTGTTTGTAAGGATTAAAACTTGTTTCATTCAAAGCTCAGCATATATATATAAAAAATACAATTGCGCTCAAAAAACATGGAACTATATCCCTATGCGAACGAATCCGCTGCAAGAAGTCTCTCTAGCCTTTCTCTCTCTCTACACAGCGTTGACCGCTATGTATGGAAAGGAGTACAGGGGTGGTATTCTGTAAGGGCCCACCTAGTGAACTGTCCACGTTGGCCGCTGCTGATTGGATGAAGCTGTACGAGCTAAGAGGAGACGAGCGGCCCTAGCCAATCAGCAGCGGCCGAAATCGACAGTCCGCTAGGTGGACTCTTACAGAATACCCCACCCCCCTCCCAGGTGCCTCGAAAAACATGACGACGTGTTCTCGGACGATCACTTTCGGCGATACTATCACCTTCGCATGACGTATTGCTCAATCAGCCAATAAACGCGTGCCTGATGGCCGAGACGATAGTATCGCCGAAAGTGATCGTCCCATGGTCTTGCGCACCTGAGCACAAGATCGCGAGTTCGACTAGCGCCCGCATTGCGATTGGTCTTAAGACAAGAACTTTCGTGTATCGTTCTTCGTTTGAACGTTAAATAGCGCCAGTCGGCTGAATTACTGCGAAACCTCCCCCTATGCCGTACCTCATAGCAGCAGTGTCGCTATGGGACGTTAAAACCCCATCAGCCATTTTCTTTTCTTTATTTCAATGAATACTGACGAAAAACATTACATCATTTTGAACTAGTAAGTATCCTTTCAAAACCGCATAAATTCATTAACAGAATACTGATTGCCATACCACGCAAAATTAAGAGTAAAATGACTTTAAAGAACTTTTTTTTGTTAAATATGGGGATTTAGGTGTCGAAACCACAATCTGATTATAAGGAACGCCATAGTGGGGGACGCAGGAATAATTTGGACCACCTGGGGTTCTTTAACGTGCACCTAAATCTAAGTGCACGGGTGTTTTCGCATTTCGCCCTCGTCGAAATGCGGAACGCCGTGGGTTGGATTCGATCCCATGACCTCCTGCTCAGCACCCCAACACCATAGTCACTATATAAACAACCACGGAGGGTTTGCTTTAATGTAACAAAAGGTAAAAAAAAGGAGCGACCTCATTAATTTCCAAGCGTTTTCATGGATTAAATTTGGGCGATTTTGGTGCAGGAAAAGCTTTTAAGACTTGCAAAGTCGAAAACCGCAGCAGAGTAGCCGAAAAGCTGTCCCCACCACAATTTTTCTTTCATTCTGGCGTCCCTTCAACCCCGACCTCCCGTTGAAAGAAATGCCTTCCTTGAACCTTGAATGTTAACTTCACTAAATGTAACGACGCGAACAGGCGAGAAACAAATCATGAGACACTGCTCTACTGTTTCATCAGCACGAACATCTACAAACAGCTATTGCATATCATCGACCGTCAAGAACTTCCGCAGAAAAATAACATATTTTCTCTTCTATAACGCGCATGAGCGCGGAAAACACTGTTGAAATTTTGCGGTTGCAAACACAGAACACGCAGGCTCGTCGCAACACGCCCTCAGTAGCACACGACATCACAGAACCAAAAGAATAAGACTAAAACAGAGATCAGGATGCAAGAAACAACACCAACGACAAAATATACTTAGAAGACAGAGTCTATGCATATACACAAAAACCTTTGGGGGCACTTTATTGATTCCAGTTGGAGCGGCTGGCGGAAACGAAGTCATTCGCTTTCGCGTCGTATGCAAGGCAGCAGCTCAGGTCGGCAATCAATGCCGAGAAAACGAACAACGCTTGCCGTTCATATTTATTATATGCTACTGACTGTGAACGGCCCCGGCACCGGGAAGGGCAGCTTTGAACCCACGGCTAGCGTGTCGGTGAGTACACGACTCGCGCTCATCACATGAACATGCTCGACAAAGAAACATGGCGGGAGGGAGGCAGCGTAACAGACAAATAATTATTTAACTCCGGTATCATCTGTACCCACCCTGGGTTCACTATCTGAGCGTGAAGAATTCAGACAGATGCGTTTTGCGGTTCAGTACGCCCTATGCAGCGGCGGTCTCTGGTCGTACGTGGGACATTCTCGTGGAGAATAAACAGGGATGCGGAAATGAATCAACAAAGGCACACTGTCGGAGGCGGACAACGAGCGTCACGCACGAAACGAACAAACAAACAACACAAACAAGCAAAAGCGAAAGTCATGTGGTGGCGACGCGGGCGGAACTGCGTGCGGCACACGCCAAATTACGTCCGAGAAGAATGAGGTGGTGCCCGCAGGCCCCGACAGCGGCTCACGTCCAAACGATACGGTGCGGTCGTTTTGCTTTCGCAGGCGCCTAAATTTAGGCGCTCGCGGCATAAAAGCGAGCAAAAAGGAGACTCGCGCATTGTTTGAGAGACAAACGAGCGGATGGGATCTGCACAACGAGTCCAACTTGATCGTTCCTTTTAGTGTCTT